>NW_026251013.1:0-62921 GCF_022114955.1 Emericellopsis cladophorae
CCCCCCCCCCCCCCCCCCCCCCCCCCCCCCCCCCCCCCCCCCCCCCCCCCCCCCCCCCCCCCCCCCCCCCCCCCCGTTTCGAGTGCTAGAAAGCCAGCGACGGTGCTGCTTTCTCAACAATTTATGGACTCGATACCATGAGAACAATATTGCGACGAGGACATGGAGACACTCGAATGATCGCTCGCCTGTTGAATCGTTGGAAATTGCTGCCTCCGAGTTGAAGATTCCGAGGCAAACACGTGACAGGGAAGCAGGCGAGGCGCTGCTGCAGGTCAGTCTCATACAATACAGGAGAGCAGTGGCTGAGGCATCGTCTGCTTCGCCCACAGCCATTGTGCCAAGCTCAATCATGAGCCTGGCCTGCCTTTTGAATAACCATAGTCAAAATGAACGTAAGACATCCAAGCTCAATGGAATTCCACGTGAAGAGCATCCAGTCGCACTGCAACCAAAATAGCACAGACCCTGATTCCCTTGATGACAATGTGATAGTGGAGCCTCGCGCCGCGGGGCTGCAGCGATGATTGGCCCCCTTTCTTCAGCTTTAGGACAGCATCAGCATTCCCACGAGCTCGCGGGCCACTGGCAGGCTAGAAGATGGGCCAGCTCGCGTACACCACCTCACCTCAACCTTTCCAACTCCTCGACTTGACGCAGGAGGAGATCTCGCTGCTCCTCAGTCATTCCCCCCTAGAGTGATCAGATGAGGCTCTTGTAATTGATCATCTTAAATTCTTCTTCGGCACGCTCTTTTACTGCCCGGTTTCCTTGTGTCGATTCATCCCTTTAGCTTCTCCACCAACTCTTCTTCGACACGACACGACACAACACCGCTGATCGACGCAGCTATCCAGCGTATTGGAAACATCGAAGCATCTCAATATGGCCAAAGCCAACTCGGCCCGGGGTCGCAGCCCGCTGCCCCCAGCGGAGAAACAAGTGGCTTCCTCGCCTACCCTCGCCGTTCCGGAAACTGGCAAAGCCCGCTCAAAGTCGAGGTCCAAGTCGCGTTCCAAGACCAAGGCGAAGAGCAAGGCCAAGGAAACATCGTACAGGTCAGATGGCGTTGAGGACCATGATGTGTTCCTCCTGCCCTTGTCCGACTACTGGGTGGTACTCGCCTTGACCCTCGTCGCCCTCGCTGTCCGTGTCTACAAGATCTACCAGCCTTCGAGCGTCGTCTTTGACGAAGTCCAGTCAGTCTGCGCAATCCCTGCGTCCGGAACGAGATGCTGACCAGTGTTAGCTTTGGTGGCTTTGCGACAAAGTACATCAAGGGCAAGTTCTTCATGGATGTCCACCCCCCTCTCGCCAAGATGCTCATCGCCCTGACCGGTTGGCTGGCTGGTTTTGATGGTAGCTTTGACTTCAAGGAGATTGGAAAGGACTACATTGAGCCTAACGTGCCGTACGTGGCTATGCGCATGTTCCCAGCCATCTGCGGTGTCGCTCTCGCGCCTTGCATGTACCTGACCCTCAAGACCCTGGGATGCCGCTCGATGACCGCCCTTCTGGGTACCGGCCTGATCATCTTTGGTCAGTAATAATCACCCCAGATGTTCGGGGGAAATAGCTAACATCATTCAGAGAACGGACTGCTCACGCAAGCGCGCCTGATTCTCCTCGACTCGCCCCTCGTTGCCGCGACCGCCTACACCGCCCTGTCCTTCAACGCCTTTACCAACCAACACGAGCAAGGCCCTTCCAAGGCCTTTGGTATCAGCTGGTGGTTCTGGCTTCTCAACACTGGCCTTGGCCTGGGCATCACCGTCAGCATCAAATGGGTCGGCCTCTTCACGATTGCCTGGGTTGGTGTCTTGACCATGGTGCAGCTCTGGGTTCTGCTCGGCGACAGCAAGAACGTTCCCATTCGCCTTTGGTGCAAGCACTTCATGGCCCGTGTCTTTGCGCTGATTGTCGTCCCCGTGACTTTCTACCTTGCCATGTTCGCCATCCACTTCACCGCTCTGGTCAACCCCGGTGAGGGCGACGGCTTCATGAGCTCCGAGTTCCAGGCCACCCTCAACACCAAGAGGATGAAGGACGTACCTGCTGACGTCGTCATGGGCAGCAAGGTCAGCATCCGCCACGTCAATACTCAGGGTGGCTACTTGCACTCTCACCCTTTGATGTACCCCACAGGTAGCAAGCAGCAGCAGATCACTCTGTACCCCCACAAGGACGAGAACAATCTCTGGCTGCTTGAGAACCAGACGCAGCCTCTCGGAATGGACGGCGAGCCCATCAATGGCACCAACGCTTGGGACCTTTTGCCGGAACCCGAATATATCAAGAACGGCGCTGTTTTGCGTCTGTACCACACCAACACCCACCGTCGCCTCCACTCTCACGACGTGCGTCCCCCCGTCAGTGAGGCCGAGTGGCAAAACGAAGTGTCCGCGTACGGTTACGAAGGGTTCGATGGTGATGCGAACGACTACTTCCGTGTCGAAATTGTCGGAAAGCAGACCAAAGGTGCTGTTGCCAAGGAACGCCTCCGCACCATCGAAACCAAATTTAGGCTCGTCCACGTCATGACCGGCTGCGTCCTGTTCTCTCACAAGGTCAAGCTCCCTTCCTGGGCTTCGGAGCAGCAGGAGGTCACTTGCGCTCGCGGTGGATCCTTGCCCAACAGTCTGTGGTACATTGAGAGCAACCAGAGTCCTCACCTCGGCCCCGACGCGGAAAAGGCAAACTACCGCAAGCCCGGTTTTTTTGGTAAGTTCGCTGAGTTGCACGCCGTCATGTGGAGGACCAACGCTGGTCTGACCGACTCTCACACATGGGACTCCCGCCCTGAATCCTGGCCTATTCTCCGTCGCGGTATCAACTTCTGGGGCCGCAGCCACACTCAGGTCTACCTCATCGGCAACCCCATTGTCTGGTGGTCGTCGACGATTGCCATTGTCACCTGGGTCGTGTTCAAAGCCATTGCTGTTCTCCGCTGGCAGCGCAGCTACGGCGACTACAACAACACCACCTTCAAGCGCTTCGATTACGAGGTTGGCATGTCTGTGCTTGGCTGGGCCCTGCACTACTTCCCATTCTTCCTGATGAAGCGCCAACTCTTTCTGCACCACTACTTCCCGGCACTGTACTTTGGTGTCATTGCTCTATGCCAGGTCTTTGACTATGCCACCGCCAGGATCCCCAGCGCGGGCCGCAAGGATAGCAGCATCATCAACAAGGTCACTGCCATTCTTTTCCTCATCGTGACTGCCGGTGTCTTCATGCTCTTCGCTCCTCTGGCATATGGTAGCCCGTGGACCAAAGCCGAGTGCAACCGCGTCAAGCTGTTCCCCACATGGGACTTTGACTGCAAGACTTTCCACGATTCAGTGAGTGACTGACTTGACTTAGACTGGCGGCTCATGCTAACGTTTTGCAGTACGACAAGTACACCATGCTCACTGTCCAAGCCGGCACTGCCGCCACGCCTTCCCCCGAGGCTGTCAAGGCTGACGCTGCCGCGTCTAAGGTGGAGGAGAAGGCTGCCGAGGCCGTTTCTGCCAAGCCCGAGGATGAAGGCGAAAACGAGCCCCGTGTCGTCGCCAAGGAGGAAACTATCGAATTCCGCGACCAGGATGGCAACTTGCTGAACGAGGAGCAAGTGAAGAGCCTTGAGGGCAAGGTCGAGTTCAAGACCAAGTACGAGACCAAGACTCGCGTGGTGGATGAGGACGGCAACGAAGTGTCCGTGGGCGAGGCCGCGGCCGGCGTCGCCCCTCCCCACCCGGACGTCGAAGGCTCCGACCCTGAGACTGTCAAGAACGAGGCCGCCGCGCCGGAAGAGGAGGTTCCCGTCCCGCCTCAGCCCCATGATGCGGCCGCAAGCAAGGATGGCGAGATGGAGGAGGCGCAAAAGCAGCCAAAGCCCGCTAGCGAGGGCAAGGAGGCCACTGTGCACGAGGAGCTGTAATTGGGTTTAGGATGGCCGTGTATCACCAGTATTAATCTCTATGTCATGATGGGATGAACATGTGGGGAGAGGAAGCTCGGGGGAGGTGTTGATAAAAAGCGAATATGAATGGTGCATTTGAAATTGGTTTATGAGACGTTTAAGGATTGAATACCCGCAAGACGACGCATTTGCGAGCAGTTTTTGTCACTTGTCGGCTTAGGATATCATGAGTAAATCAATCTCTGGGACCATCAATAATCCGGTATGGTGTAGTGGCTAACATTTGACGCTCTCATTGATCGAGGTACCGTCAAGCCCAGGGTTCGATTCCCTGTACCGGAGATAGGTCTTTACTTTTGACATTTCTGCCCCCGATCCTCTTTTCCCCTGGTCGTCTGCAATTAACTTGCGAAGTGATTGTTCTATTTTTGACTTGTGGTGTTGCTTTGATTGTCGACGCCTGATCTTTTGACGTTCACAATAAAGGGGTAAGTCGTTCACGGACAGACGCATGGACGCAGAAATGATTATACCAATCAGAAAACTATCCATCTATTGATTCAATCCTTACAGGTTGTACCGGGATGTATCGTCATAGTCTGTGTACTCCTTGCCGGCGTACTCAGCCTCACTCCCAGGCTGTCTCGCCAGTCCCCGAATGACAGCCGGCAGAAACGCCACCAAGCTAAAGAGGGACAGTGTGACTAAGAACCCGAGAACAGCGCGGAGGTACATCCTGGAGTTCTTGAACGCACTGCCAACCTCGGCCCAGGTGAATGTGTCCTCCATGGACAGAAGCAGGTTCAGCACGAGGAGTAGACCTCACACCTGGTGCTTCTCCCAACCAGTCATGCAACGCATGGTCATTCTCCAAATCGCCGTCGAGCATGGCTATTTCCAGGTCCCATTTTCTAAAGCTAATGTGTCTCTAGTGAGCGTCTTCGGTTCTACATCGTGAGTTGGCAACACTAACGTAGACTTGCATCGTCCCTCCGCGCTCTATCTTTCCGATCCGTCTGGTCCAAGGACCTACACTACTACAACTACCACGCTGTCCACCACCTCACCAATCAAGCAAACCTCCATGTCCTTTACCCTTCAGATACGTGCTCGCCTCTTTCTGCGTAGTCTCCCACAAGTCTCGCGCCTGAGCCTCATCATGGAGCAGCGGGTGGCCCGCATGCACGACCCCAATCGGCTCCATATAGTTTCCCATGAACCCCCTTTCCTCAACACGAATCTCCTTGGCCGTTGCAGCAAACAAGCTGGCATGAGACCCGGTGTCCTGTGGCATAAAGTTGCCCGATACCAGCGGCCACACCCACGGCTTGAAAACCTCATGGATCCGATCCGACGCCACGCCGCCGGGATGCAGCGAGAGAACGGCAATGGGCACGCGCTGGCTGCGCAGATTCCGCTGGAGCTGTTTCGCAAACATGGCATTGGCAAGCTTGGACACGGCGTAGTGCAGCATGTTGACGTCGAAGACCAGGGGCCGTAGCAACTTGTACTTCAACGGTGTGTAGGGCAGCGTTCCGTAGAGGAGCTCTGACTTGGTAAAGTCCAAGGCGTAGTTTGGCGGGAGAACGAGGTGCATGGCGTTGGAAGAAACAACGACAATGCGAACGTCAGCGTCTGGTGACGCGGCGGCCTTTTTGAGCAGGGGGAGGACCCTGTTGGTGAAGACAAAGTGGCCAATGTGGCTTTGACGTGTCAGCTGGTACGTTTGTTCAGATGGCCACGTTGGTTGTACTCACGAGCTTGCCATGGATTTCTCCCAGCCGGCTGAAGAGTGCTCCAGTGCCCTTGGTGGTCCGCCCGCATTGTTGACTACTGAGGTTAGCTGTTTGGACTTCCAACCTTACAGGAGTGGCTGCGAACCTAGGATGTCGACCTTGTCCTCCTTTGATCCGAGAAGTTCTGCCGCCCTTGCGGCGGATTCAATCTCTTCAAAGTCAACGAGTAGCCACGGGAGCTGCTCAGCGGACAGTTCCGGATTCAGCTTGAGCTGCTCCCCTTGCGTCTTCCTCGCTTTTGCCTCGTTGCGCGCCGTAAAATAGACTTTGGCGCCCTTGGCAGCCAGATGTTTCACCGTGTGGAATCCAATGCCCGAGCTACACCATGTTAGTCGATTCCCGTGCAGTATCTAGGTGCAAGGGGACACACGTGGCGCCGGTGACGACTGCCACTTTGCCCAAAAGGTCAGGCATGTCCTTGACGGGGTTCCATTGAGTTGCCATGTTCTGGAGGGTGTTTTTCAGTTATTTTGTCGTCAAGAGAGTGTTTGTTAATGTCATTTCCCAGTCGTGCGTGTGACCAGCAAGTCGAGAGTCTGCCAGTACTTGACAGACACGAGACATGCCCATATTTATACGCCAGGACAGTGTCCGATACTACTTGGAAATTGTTCCTCCGCGCACAAAATGAAAGCTCTATGAAAATATCTTGCTCACAGCATGGACTGCATGCGAAATCTCTTCACACACAGGCAAGGTTGAGCCTTGATAAAGGGGGGTAGATATGGCTGGTGACTTACACCATGTCGCTGGATCGATCCACTCATGTCTCGATTAGGATAATGCGATACTTGGCATTCGTCGACGGGAGTCCGGGACACATGCTCCGCAAGGCCCAGGCCCCCTCACCCACCCCCAAAGCGGCCAGCCCGCCCAGTCGCCCAAACTCCGCAGTGGCTCGAGTCACCGCAATGACATCCGCGGACCGCAGGGCTGATTAATCGCAGTGCCGCCGTCTCATTAATCCCTAGAAAGAGGCCTACAGCGTTCCCGATTTGAACAATGCTTTTCTTGGTCGAATCTGCCCGTGGATCACGGGTCTGTCCACGATGACGGTCTTCCAATTCGTCCACTCCTCCAGGCCTGCTGATGCAAAGAGGCACAGGAAACAGGTACGGGCGCACGCGGCGCGGAATCGGGTCGCAGTCGATCAGCGCGTTGCTGCGTACCAGGCGAGTCAAAACTCCAAGGTTTCGAGACTACTGGATCAGGATCATCAGCCGGATCGCGTCGTTGGCAGTCATGGTCTCGCCAGCTGCCTCAGCGCAGCAAACACCGACCCCTTTCAGAGCTTCAGCAGACCTGTAGCGCAGCATGAGTGGTTTCTTCTGCATTACTGTAGGGCCTTATATCCTTTCCCACTGCGAGGGATGCCAGAGATGTTCTGACAGCAGCATGACCAGTCATTTCCCACCTCGCGCAATATCGGACGTCTTGTTTCGCTGAGCAGTCTCATGATTGCGATGGCCCATACCGGCTCCAGCAGTTCATGGTCCCGTACTGGATGCGAAATGCAGCAAGCGATGCTGGTTTCCTCGCTTGCATCTTGCTCGCAGCCTGCCGCGGCTTGTCTCGCTGGGTTGGCGGGGGTGATTTTGGCGACCGATACGATGCCCTGTCGGCGCAGTACAGTATCAATGCGATCCGCAGCTTGAGGGAGGCACTCGCAAGCGCGCGCCAGACGGTGAGCGACAGCATGATACTCACCTGCATGGCGATCGGCCTCGACGCGGTATGTCTGGTCAACTCGCGACGCAAAAGAGGCCACATTCAGCTGATTATATGTATTATTCCAGCACCTGACAGGCGACAGCGCGTCCGTACTCGTACATGCTGAGGCTCTCAGCAGGATGGTTCGATTGCGCGGTGGCTTCGCTGCGATGAAGGCGGAGGGCACCCTGAAGAACATGTCCATGTGGAGTCTCAGCGGTCCCTCCACGGATCCTCTCACTTTCCATTACTTGCATTGCGTTGTGGGATTCATCAATTTGGACGAGGAAAGGCCAGGTCACGCCTAGTCAAATCAAGGGTCCGATTACATTTTATAACCCCTGTCGGGATCGACAGGGACGAGACACGCTATTTCAATAGACGTCATTACGCGTGTCCAGTCGCGTCAACAAACGCGTCGTCCGTCAACCTGAAGCACCCCGTACCAACCCTAGGATTCGAGCAGACCGTCCTGTCTCATTCACCATCACCAACATCAGACATCAGAGACCACCCAATTCCTTTTCATCATGCCCCCTAAGCGCAAAGCTCTGGACACGGCAGACGCCAATGCCACTGTTGTTCCGCAACCCAACGCAAAGAAGGCCAAGCCTGCAGCCCAAGGTGCAGCAGCTGCTGCGTCGACAGGGCTTGGACCCATCCACAAGCACGAGAAGCGCTGGTCCAAGGTGTCTGCCTCCAAGAACCTGGATCTGGACTACCAAAAGTCCATGCAGGACCCCAACCATGCCTACGAGTTCATGTGCATCTGCGACCCAACCGTAGATGATGACGAGTACGACGAGGAAGAAGAAGGAGAAGGAGAAGGAGAAGAAGGAGAAGGGAAAGCAGGAGACAAGCCCTCCTGTGACGGGGGCGAAAAGTGCCCATGCAACAAGACGGCCACCTCGCTCCCCTCTCACCCGTACACCGTCACCAGAGCAGGCCTCCGCAGGGCGGACATGGCGCGCAACATGGCGCACTTCCGCAACCCCGACATGTTCGCCATGTACACGTTCAACGACCACCACGCCTATGGGGTCATGGAGGTCGTGGAGAACATGCTGCTCGACTTTGACGAGGCGCGCAAGGCCAATGAGTGGCGTGAGATGTGGGCCCTGGTCGAGTCCATGGTCCTGTTTGTCCAATTCGGTGGGGGCAGCGACATGTGCATGGCCGACGACGTCGAGAGGGTCGAGGGGCTCGCCATGTCTATTGCGCGACTGATCCTGACCACCCTCTCCACGCTCGAGAGCCACGACCAGCTCAAGGAGGGCTCCGACATTAAAAACTTGGGCTGGATGCTGGCACTCACGCACGCCATGTCCGGCACCCTGCGCGAGATGAGCGTCATGGGCCCCACGGCGCCCACAAAGGCAAAGGCGTTCAAGTTTAACCCGGATAACTTGGATCTCTACGTGTGCGCCTTTGCGCACCGACACGGCATCACCATACCGGGTGTCAGTGAGGACGACATGGCGGAGGCCGCGGGCATGGCGATGCCAAAGGCCGGGGCCAAGGACCCATGGGGCTGGACCAGGGTCGGCGCATTAGTCGCCGGGGGCGACAGGTTCGACATTACCACGATGAGCAGCGCGGAACGCAAGAAAGCCGCCTTTGATAAGAAGGATCCCATTCCCGCAAAGGTCATGGGGAGCATTAAGAAGGGCGAGCCGGTGTGTCTGGGGTGAGACCAATGTAGTTGGATATCACGCCAGGCTGGCCCGGATTTTGTATGTACAATGTGATTTTGGATTTAGATGCAGGTATGCAGCAAGCAGGAAGAAGGGAGGCGGCAATAGCCGACGGAACGAGGCGTCTACCATGTACAAACCAAGTTATGGATTAATCTAGGTTCTCACGTTTTCCGTAATGTATTCATCATTTAAGACCTTTTTTGTCACTCAATGGCAGCCCAGGTTTCTCGTCTCGCCAACAATGCCAGCGTCATGCTTCATATCAAAACTAATAAACAGTGGTATCAACTTCTATACAACTAGCGACCCGTCATCAGGCCACACTCCATCTATCCCCGTCCTGCCATCACCTCGAGGGAGGCCTCGGTCTCCCAAATCGCTCCCCAAACGACGGTCCCGGGGGCTGCGCTCCCCCACTGTCCTCCTTGCTCAAGCCCAGACCATGTGGTAGACTTGCGCGTATCTTGTTGATGGGCGGTAGCTCGATCCTACTGCTGACCCCGATGCCAGGTGCGCCAACGCTGTTGCTACCCGGTGGTGGAGAATGTAACAGCCAGGACGATTCTCCCTCCTCCACGAACCCCACGTCACTCTTCAGTCGCGCGATTTCGTCCTCTGTGACCTGCCGCCAGCTGCACTTTGCGTGCTTCTTTGTGCAACCCTGACAGGCGGTGAGGTGCTTCAGGCACTGTAGCTTGAGTCGTCGGCAGCGATCGCAGGCCGGGCTGATGGGGTCGCCACGGTGCAGTTTGTCGATTTTCTGGGTGATCAGAGGACGGAGAGTATCGACAGGTACCTCATCGGCCGCAATGGTCGAGGGCGACCGGGTGGCAGCGGGCACGCGCTGCGGCGCTGCGCTGGACAGGGCCGGGGAGGACAGGCCCTGACTCAACCCTGCGCCCGAGGTGGACCGCGAAGCCGTGGTGGGTGTCGGCGGTGAGAGGAATTGTTGCAGCAGATCAGCTCGCAAGTCATACGGCGCGGGGCCTCTCGAGGGTGGTCGGCTCGTCTGGTTGATGGACTGGAACCGCGAGGAGGCTTCGTCGGCCTGCGGTCGCCTCCTCATAATGTCCTGCCTGCGCTGCCCCAGCTTGTGGTGCAGAATCCTCGACCGGGCGGCCACGTCGTCGGCTCGCCTCCACAGCATCGAAGCTCTTTGTTCCAGCAGATCCAGGGTCTCTAGCTCGGCCGCCTCGTCCTCCTCGAGTGGGTCTTCCAGCGGTATCCTGCTGAGGAAGCCAGACATGATGAGTCTCCAATCGTCCTCAGAAATTTCCACTTGCACGCCATTCTTCCAGTTAAACTGGCAGCACCGCGTGCCATCCGGCAAGGTCGCCAAGACGAACTCTTCCGGGTTGGTTCGCGAGAACGAGTACACATTGTGCCAGGTCACGGCGGACGACCCGAACGGCTGCTGTGGTGGGTTTGTCTTGATGGGGCCGTCGAAAAAGCTCTCAAACCCACGCGCCAGACGTGGGCCATGGAGTTTGGCGCCCAAAGACAAGGCGAGACTTTCCTGACGCTCGAGAACACCTTTGACGCGTGAGTAAAGAGACAGCCAAGGCCGGGCTCCACCTACCTTCATAGCTGCCAATGATACGCAGGATCTCGAAGAATGGCTCCGGGTCGTTTGGGAGAAGGAACAGCCTTTCCGTGGTACTTCGAGTGAGATAGTTGATGAAGCCCGTGCCGTGGCCTGCCAGTGTTAGCAAGATGCTTCCATTGCAGCTGGGTTCCTCAGAGGATTGATGTGACCGACCTTGCTGATTTTGAGGTACGATTGGAGGCAGAGGCTTGGTCTGGCCTTGGTCATCCGCATCGCGCTTGCGCTTGTTGGCGTCCTCGGTCATGGTCAAGTACCAGTGCTGTCAATGTCCGTGGGTCGACCTTGGAAGATGGCGAGTCGCAGCGCGGACCTCTCTCAGTTTGATTCTAATAAATCAACACTCGAGAGGGAAAAAACGATGGCAATATCTCTCTTACCGAATCCGTATGTGAGGAAAGGGACAAGAAAAAAAAAATCTAACATAAAAAAGAGAAAAGAGACACGTGAATACTCTCAGCAAAATCGATCGCGCATCGGACCAAGCAGGTGTGATGACACCCAGTTTGCGTGCGGTCGAGATGCTGCTGCGTGTCAAGGTCCGCAGTCCGCACGGGCAGCGCTTTGCGACTTGGGAGTCTGCGACGGGGCCTAGACCCTCTCGGCCGGGGATTGACGTCCGATTCGCGAGTTCCTACCAGAGCTAGTCGAACAAGTTGGGGAGGACATGCATGAATATGGAGGATAGGGGAATGTTGTTCAATGATTCCATCGCAAAGCCCCCGCGTAGCCGAGGGAGACAGAGACACTTGTACCCGGCCTCTGAGGGTGGGACCCTTGTTGGTGGGCGGTGGTGGTATGAAGAGACGCAGGTTGATGGGCAGATGCGCGGAACAGAACGAACGAGGCTAGACGTGGAGAAGAGGGACTACCCCTATCTCGCTCGCCGGACTTGAGTCCTTGACCTGCCTTATTCTGGCTCTGGTGATGGCCCTGATGGGGGGGGGAGGGGGTTGTTGGAGAGCCACCAGGTAGATGGTGGCAGATGACGAAGAGGATCGCGGCCATTGACCACTCAGGAGCCGCGGCGACCGCGACATGTCCACGGATGGGAACTCCGAGGCCAGCTGTGAATTACATGTACGTAGTTTGGGGGAGCGGCCAGCGCGAGCGCGGTCGGTGAGGAGATAATGTGGATTGGATAGGGGACTCATGATGGACATGTCGCCTCATCTATGAGGGAGGGATCATCGCGTGTGAGGGGCACTGCACCCCAACGACTGGAGCCCACTCTCCAGCCACTCCAGCCGCTGGTGGATACCAAGGGCGAATGGCATTTCGGGGCGATTTGACCTATTCGAGCCCCATAGCAAAGAATGTTGTCTTGCACGCGCTATGAAGACTGGACAAGAACTCAAAGTTCGGGGTCCAGTTCCTAGTGGTGAATCAGAACATTGGGAAAGTCCACTAGAACACGCTTTGGGATAGCTGCCACTGCCAAGGACTACCCAAGAGGACCCCGGATCGCTCTGGCAGGCAGGTGCGGCGGCTATCTCACGACTAGCCGCGTCAACCCCTGGCCCCCATTGACTATCTCATTGATACTAGGTACTGTATATTATCCGCTTCTCCAATGGGGTCAACAGCTGAAGAGCAAAAAGGGTATGCTTATGGTGAACTATTCCCTAAATTATTCCCACTTCCAACGGCCCGCGCACAATGGCCTCAATGTGTCGCCACTTGCTTTTCAAACAGTATTTCCGCCTGCCGGCCCTCACCGCCCTCGCAAGGTACTGTAGGCTTCAGTATTCCATGTTCACTAGGTTAGTAGCTAGCTTAGTCGTCACAATGTCTGCAAGTGGCAATGTGCTCGCCTAAGGTGATGCCTGCACTGGACGATGATTGCGTCGATCATGGCTTGTGCTGGTGTCCCCCTCCTCTCTCGATTCCAAAGAGTGGTCCTTGCGTGTTTGCCACTTAATATGTGTATAATCCCCAATCTTGAGGGCGCAGTAAATTTTGATGCGAGGTCGGACCATACACTCTAATAGCCCACCACCATGCTTCCCCGCTGATGATCTTCCTGTTTCGCGTGTTGCTTTATACAAGTTCGAAGATGACTGGGAAAGGTGCAGGGTAACTAGGCAAGCCTAGTCTCTGGTAGCGCCCATGGCCTGTCTTGCTCAGAAATAGGAACAAGAGCGAGACCACAATACCCAATTGACCTTGAAAACACTACACTGAGTTAGACATGGAAGCTAATGTCCAAAGGCCTACTTTTGTACGATGCGAGCGTAACGCGTCCCCGCAGCGCGCGTCGTCCGCAGACACGACATAATTCTATCACCACATGGCACCCAAATTCACACCAGCGCTGCCTGGGTATTCTTCCCCCATCCAGCAGAGCTACAACCTCTCTGCCCCTCCAAGTTCCAACCTCACCTCACCTCACCTCACCGGCCCAACGTCACACCCCTCCGCAAGGCCAACAACAACCAACAAATCCACGGCCCCTCTCCCACACACGAAACCGAAGCAAAATGTCCGACAGGGGGATACATCGTGGCGGCGGCGGCGACCACAGAGGCTCCTCGCGCGGCGGACGCGGCGGTCGCGGCAACGCTCGCGGCGGATCGACACACAACGCCCCTTCCTCCACGACCGAGCGCCCTAAGAAGGAGAACATTCTCGATCTGGGGAAATACATGGACAAGCAGGTTACGGTGAAATTCAACGGCGGACGTGAAGGTGGGTTTCTGCAGGCATTCCCCCACCGTCTAGCGAGCGCGCAGCAGGATTTTCTCGAGCTGTGCTGACAGGAGACGATGTAGTTCGCGGCACACTAAAGGGCTACGACGCATTGATGAACCTCGTCCTCGACGACGGGCAGGAGACTATGCGCGGTAGGCTTTCCTTGCGAACGCCACCTCGGGAACGGCTTGCTGACAACCGCCTGTAGACGACCAGGGCAACGAGACGATGCGATCGCTAGGTTTGGTTGTGGCCAGGGGCACACTGCTGGTGCTCATCAGCCCGGTGGATGGGAGCGAGGAGATTGCCAATCCTTTTGCGCAACCTGAGGAGGACTGAACGAGGCGAATCAAAGACAATGAAAAAAAAAAAGAACCCATTTACCACAGCTGTCCTGCAATGGCTATTATGGAACCTTGCCCGCCGACACATTGATACCCTGCGCAGTCGTAAAAGAGTCATTCAAATTCAGCGCTACATAGGTACTAGCCAACGTCTGTTGACGAAGATTGGCACCATCTCCAGCGGACCAGGATGTTTGTATGTACCTTTGTGTGTGCAGTATGACAACACCGCTATAGCCCGGATCCATCCGCGCTCGCTGAGGCACATGTCAGCCAAGCGACTGATGCTTTCTCCAAAACACCTTGCCTCGTCCTCTCCTTCTCGCTCCTCTCCAGTGCCCGTCTCCGCTCCCGCGAGAAGGTCCGGTAGGAACCCCCGCCTAGAATGAGCCGCCGACATATTGACTAGTCCCAGCGTCGGGGGCAGCGGGCGGATTCGCTGCATCGTTCAGTGCCATGGGGCCCTTTCCCTACAGGCCCTTAGCCTGTTTGCTAGCTTTCTGGAGGTCTCCGAATGCCGAGCCTAGTTGTTTCTTCAATTCTTTGTAGCTGACCACAAAACTCGTCTGCTCGTCGCGGCTGGTCAAACAAACTTTCTCTTCCGAGCCGGCTTCGAGCTTGCCAAGACAGGTGATCATGTGGTACACATCAAGCACCGGATTCCCATCCGCGTCTACCTGGTGGAAGCAGTAGTCGCGGAAGAGCTTGAGCAAGTAGCGCTCACCGTTCTCGGACCAATTCGGATCCCCACTCAGCTCATGCCGCTCGTTGATGGCAGCGAGCTTGAGCATCAGCCGGAACTGCCTGCCGTTCTCTAGCGCCGTGCTCAGATGAGACTTGTCTGCGTCTCTACTCTGTTCCTCCACGTCGAGCTGCGCGAAGGCATGCAGTGCGATGCCACGCATAAACTCCTCGATCCCCTTTTGCGCCGGTGGCTGCTGCGGCGACAAGAGCCAGAGCACAGTGTCCCTGAGCTCCACCGAGTACACCCTGCTCAGCTGCTCAATCGATCCATTGATATTGTTCAGGTTGGACGGATGCGTGTTGGTCGCCAGTGACAGGATGACCCGACCAAAATTAATAAAGTCCTCTTGCTGGAGCTCTGCTACGGGACGTCGGGCCTCATAATGTACGACGTCCAGGATAGAGCATGCCCCGAGGCGTATGCGATTGGCTCGTGCATCTGTCAAGATGATCTTGGTCACATCAATGCAGCGCGCGGCCAGATCCTTTCCGTGAATGACTTTCAATGCCGCCGCAATCTGCGTGATATAGGACCACAGCACGGACTCTTGGATAGGATTCTTCTGCGCAAAGCGCCCTCCGTGGGAGGAGGTTGCCAGGTGTGCCTCGGCCAATGTCTGCGAGAGCGGGTGGAAGTCCTGCACGAAGACCAAAGAACTGTCTCCAAACATCCGGGTCGTAAAGGCATCGTGGGTTTGGACCACGTTGGCGCTGACGATGCGCCTCCACTCCTTGACAGACCGAATAGCGTGCTCGTTGCTCAGTCTGAAGTCCTGCAAGCGCCTCAGGCAGACGACGGTTCCGGTCCGTGTCGCCTTAGCCTTGTAGACCCAGCTGTTGTATCCAAAGATACTTGCGTTTTTCCTGTGGGTTGTGTCAAGGGGAACGAGCGAATGGTAATTGTCCAGCTGTGGCAGCTGTGAGTTGGGCATGACCTGGTTCGCGGCCTCATTCTTTTTGGTCAAGTCGATCCGCACGTCCTCGGGTATGAAGAAATCCGAGGTTGTTCGTTCGTAGGGCTTCAGGTTCGTGGGCTTGGGCCCCCAGGTCGAGTATAGGTGGTGCTGCAGTGGCTGCAGCGGGGTCTGATAAGCGTTCTGGCTCGGAAAGAAGCCAGCGCCGGCCCCGAGGGCGGCCTGGTCATCTGCGTAGGGGTTAAAGGGCGTCGTAGGCAGGCTCTGTCCGACAGTCTGCATGCTGAAAGGATCGTAGGCCACGGCTGCTTCATGCGCCGTCGTGCCGTTCGAGGGGGTCGCGGTGCTGGCCACGTCGAAGCTTGGGGTAAACTCGCGGATGGCTGCAGGGTTGAACGACGGCACTGATGCATCGGATGAGTCTGTCTGCGCAGCTGCTGGTACCCGTTAGCGTGCCATGTCACCTGTCGAGCAGGTGACGTCCTACCTCCAAAGCCCCGCGGCGTGAATGACGGTGCGTTGGCAGCTTGTGTGCTCAAGGTTGCCTTTTTGGGAGCCGTAGTCGCAGGCGTGAATGTGGGTGAGTCAACATTTAAGGCTTTTTTAGATCTGCAATAAGGCCAATCGTCAGTCCCGCTCCCTGCGGAAAGCCCTGGGCGACACTCACAAGTCTGATGGTGATGATTTGTTTTTATTTTGATCATGGCTGAACGCACAGCCCTGGTCCTCATATCGACAGTGCCCGTATATAAGTACGTTTCGACAAAGGGTATCCTTGTTCTCCACTGATAGGTCATGTCAATCGCAACGCTCGCTCGGCTACAGTCTGGTGGTGCGCATACCTCGCCCCTTAGGCCTTGGAGAACCGACCTGACGACGGACGTCGCTGTTCTGGTACCGCGTTGTCGCCATTGTCTATCTTGGCAAGTCGCATCGATTTCCGCCTCCCGTAACGGAGCTGCAGTGTCTGGAAGGACCGAGTCAACGCGGGTGGCTCAATGGTGCGGTCCCGTCGCGTCGCTGCGTCGCTGTCAAGGGAGGGCTGCTGACCTAGCTTGGGCAAAGTCCCATGGCTCGATTGATCGTGGCCGAGGCCTCAGCATGGAGATGCAAAGCTGCAGTTCAGTCGTTACGCGATCCGTACGACGGCCGGTAAACGCTTGTTGTTATTGCGGGTGTTGGGGGGTAAAGCTGGTGCTGTTGGCGTCCAGTCGCTGGTGGGGGGATACGCAAGTCGGACGGCGGGCGATTGCGGCGACGGCTTGGCGGAGGGCGTTTATGTATGTACCTAGGTACCCTGCCTGCCAAAATCTTTGGGAAAGAACATGCATGCTCGCTGGGCATGAATGACGCCGCACTCGCTATTGAAGCCACACGCACAGCCACAGCTCTCAATACCAGCAACGTCACCTCGGACTGGAGTTGGACCCAAGTCTCTTAGCCACCTACCGAAAGCTATTTGTCGGCAAAGGATGTACAGAGACATGGGCTGACTGAAGTGAGAGCACCGAACTGCCTGCGATACCGCTATCATTTGTTGTCAATTCCAACCTTTGATGCTACGGTTGCTATTACTAGTCTAGCACAGCAAGCACCGAACACGCACCACACAACAACCCACAATCGCGAGCGACGCAATGGCAGATTCAAACAACGCCGAGGACTTGTCTGCTCCTCAGCAGGACGCTTTGCAGCAGTACATTGCTGTCACCAACCAGGAACCCAAGGATGCCATCCCCCTACTCCGCCGGTCTCAATGGAACGTCCAGGTATGTCAACTCGAGGACAGCCACACTAGCCCCTGTTCGCGGATTCTGACAGTTGCGCTCTACAGATTGCCGTAGCCAAGTTCTTTGATGGCGAAGGCCCCGACCCTGTTGCCGAAGCGCTAGCCGCTCAAGACATCCCCCGCGAAGCCGCACGTCACGAGAATCTGCAAGAAAGCCTATGGGCTGCTGAAGCAGCACCCTCGCGTGCCCGCCGACCGGGTGCGCAGACCGACGCAGCGCCTCGCATCGTGCCACAGCAACCTGTCACCGGGCGGTCGCCATGGCTGGTAGGCCTGCTGCTTACGCCACTGAGCTGGAGCTGGACGGCCGCCTCGTCGCTATTCCGCACCTTTGTCTACATCCTATCCTTTCTGCCGGCACCGTTGCGTCCGCGCGCACTGACGAGTGGGCCGGCAGGGCTGAAGAGCAACAGCGGTCGGCGCATGCTGATGCCGCGCGACACGGCAGCGCGCTTCAAGAGGGAGTTTGACGAGGAATACAGCGCAAACGAGCTGCCCTTCTACGAGGGTGGCTTCGCGCAGGCCCATGATCAGGCCAAGAAAGATCTCAAGTTCCTGTTGACGGTCATTCTCTCGCCTGAGCATGACGACACCGAGTCCTTTGTCAAGGAGACGCTCCTAGACCCTCAGGTGGTACAGTTTGTCAACGACCCCACCAACAACATCATACTCTGGGGCGGCAATGTCCTGGACTCGGAGGCCTATCAGGTCTCGACCGAGTACAAGTGCACCAAGTTCCCCTTTTCGGCTCTCATCTGCCTGACGCCCAAGGAGGGAAGCACGAGGATGGGGGTTATCAAGCGACTAGTCGGACCGACGCCAGCGGCGACCTACGTGTCTGAGATGCAAGCTGCGATGGAGAAGTATGGCGGCGACTTGGCCAACGTGCGCGCAGAGAGGACTGCTCAGGAAGTGACTAGAAGCCTCCGTACCGAGCAGGACTCTGCCTATGAGCGCTCGCTGGCCATCGACCGCGAGCGCGCCCGTCAGAAGAAGGAGGCGGCCGAGGCCGCAGCCGCAGCCGAGGAGCGTGCGGAACGAGAAGCCGCGCAGGCAGCTATCCTGGAACAGAAGCGAGCACAGTGGCGGACATGGCGTGCCACGAAACTCCACCCGGAGCCACCGTCATCTGACAAGAGCGTAGTGCGCGTAGCACTGATGATGCCCGAGGAGACGGGGGCTGGTCGTATCACGCGACGCTTTGCGCAGGATGCGGCTATGGAGGAACTGTATGCCTTTGTCGAGTGCTACGGGGTGACGACGGATGGCGGCGAGGATTACGAAAAGCCTGACGGGTACGAACACGAATACTCGTTTAGGATTGCGTCGACGCTACCACGAGAAGTCTACGAGCCCAGCCAAACAGCCACCATGGGGGAGAGGATAGGGCGGTCGGGGAATCTGATTGTCGAGCAAATCGTGGCAGACTCGGACTCGGAGTCAGAGGACGGCTCGGAAGAAGATGCTTGAGGAAGACATATAGATTTTGACAGTGTTCTCGCACGAAGACATTCTTCCTCTCAACATGCCTATTTAGCGATTATTGCTCTAAGTCCGGCTTGTGGCTATTCCTTAGGTTTCAAGTGCCGCATGGTGAGTCTGTTGTGTGGCACAGTTCGCTGCCAAGAGCGAGGCTGCGACTGACGTGTGCTTGTGGCCTGACGAGTAATCGGGTTGCATTAGCTCCGAACATCGCTGATTGATAAGTGACTAGGAGTAGGTAAGCATAAACGCAATGTGTAGGAGGCGTCACACGCGTCCATGGTGTCTTCTACGCATCTGTCTCGGCTGACGGTGGGGATTGCGTATATGTACGGTACGTGCGCGGCACTTGGGGGCTGTGCATTCCTCCCTGGACCTTATTACAAGTTTATGGGCGAGGCCTTGATTGAATTATTAATTGATTTGTGCCAATCTGGTCTCGCTTGCGCAGACTTGGACGTCAAAAGAGCTTAATTAGTCCTCATGACGCATTACGAATATTGACAACTGAGCCACACTATATACGTTAGTCTAGGGTAACCAACAAGAAGGGACTGGACCCTGCACGACGAAATTGGCTGACTGGAGTCACTGGACCCCCAAGGCCAGGCAGCCGCAGCCGCCCACCCCCCCCAGGACGACTGACCGTGAGAACGAGGCCTCATTGTTTCCTCTCCTCCTCTCCATCTTCCAATCGTCCCTCCATCCTCTGTGCTTCACGTCCAGACCCGGACATTCAGAGCATCAGCCACCCTGGCGCTGCGGCGCCTGATACCGTGTCCATTTGCATCTTTAGCGTTCAGCGGCGTCGCATCTTGTTGCAACCCTCCTAGTTGCCTACCCACCCGCCCAGTGCACTCACCGAAGCGCACTCGCTCACCACCGGGGAGCTATCACATATTGTGATTGTCGCCGTAGGATAGCGCCTCCACCAGCGGGCCGCCCATATCCCTAGCCGAACAAATCGACAGCGCCTACGCATACGAAAGCGCGCGCGCGCGCGGTAAAGCGAGGACAACAGCAACAGGGACCATGAAGTCCATGAAGAACAGCCTCAACGTGGGCAAAGTCATTGGCAGCTTCAGAAAGCGCGCCGGGGGTCACAGCAGCAGCCACGATGCCGCAGACGAGTCGTCACCAGGTGCGGGGGCAGCCGGCTCACCATTCTCCGCCGGGGCAGCCGCCGCCGCGTCTGGCAGTCCCGAGACCAACGCGAGAGCGGCTGTTCAAGCCTTTTGCGAAATGGGCGGCAGCAAGTCCCAGATGAAAGGCGACGAGATCCTCCACCTCCCACCCATTGTCGACGCCGCCGAGTCATCCCCCGCCGCCGCTGCCGAGTGCGCCCGCGTGATCCGCCGCTTCCTCGGCAAGGAGTACAACGGCAAGCCGGCGTGGCAGTACAATGCCCTCATGCTCGTGCGCATCCTCGTCGACAACCCCGGACCGTCCTTCACGCGCAACCTCGGCGAGCCCGAGTTTGTCGAGACCACACGCAAGCTGCTCAAGCACGTGCGCGACACGCGCCTGCGGCACATGCTCATGGAGATGCTGGACGACTTTGAGCACACCAAGCAGTACGACGAGAACCTGCAGCCGCTCGTTCAGATGTGGAAGGCGCAGAAGGAGGATGCCTTTAAGAAGAACGGCGGGCCGCCGCCGCAGATGATGCAACAGCAGCGGCAGCAGGCGTACCAGCAGCAGCAGTACTACCAGCACCCGCAGCAGTGGCAGCCGCAGCCAGCCCAGTATCGCCAGTCGCAGAACTACGCCGCGCGTGCGCAGCAATCATCGAAGCGCCTCCCCGATCCCATTGAGCTCTCCAGCCGTCTCGAGGAGGCCCGCACATCCGCCAAGCTCCTGGAGCAGGTCGTCATGAACACGTCACCCAGCGACATGCTTCACAACGATCTCATCAAGGAGTTTGCCGACCGCTGCCAGAGCGCCTCGCGTAGTATCCAGGGCTACATGCAGTCGGACAACCCCGCCCCCGACAACGACACGATGGAGAGCCTCATCGACACCAACGAGCAGCTCCAAACGGCGCTCAACCAGCACCAGCGCGCCGTCCTCAACGCGCGGAAACAGATGGGCGTAGCCTCCCCGCCCCAGGTCGCGACGCCCGACGCCCACGGTGATGATAGAATCGTGGCCTGGCAGCGATCGCAGGCTGAGCTACACGAGTCTGGTGAGCACCCCGAGGACCCCCACATTGTCAACGGCAAGGGCAAGGCGACTGCGGGGCCCCTCGGGGATGCCGCTGATGCGCAGGATCCCTTCCGGGATCCAGAGGAGCACCAGCGCCATCACTTCGAGTCGTACCACCCCGGTGGGTTCGGACAGCCTGACGGTCCATCGTCAGCCGTGGCAGGTGCTGGCGGTGCCAGCTCTACGCGAAGGAGAGAGATCGATGGCGAGTCGGAGGATGCTGACCTGTACGGCGCGCCGCCTGCCGCTGCCAAGGAGAAGGACAAGGCGACTGAGCCGATGCGCCTGTCGTAGGACGTTGCGGTGGACATTGGGCTTGCCTGCCAAATTCTAGTCACGGTCATGAAACATACAATACCCGACCATTTCGATTTCGAGAAGAACAGAATTGATTCCCCCGAGTTACCTTGGGTCTACAGAGTGATTGTTGAAGGGATGCCGCCACCTCGTCCTACGTGTAGAGTCTGACGATGATTGATCGCTCTCCTCACAGGAATGCACGACGTGTGCCTCGTCCATGCTGTTCTCCTCCCGTCTCCGAGTTGACCTCGTCGGCGTCGGGAATATAATTAGTGCCTATCGGAGTACGGCCATGCGGGCTGTACATACGCGCTTGTCCCAAAGAGGTAATCTCGACGAACAAATAAGCTGGGGCCAAAACCATGCCACGTCTGCGACTCTGCGCTCTGCAAGTGGTCCGTGAGGAGCGGAGAGGAATTTGGATAGTACTTTGTATCTCTTTGTATTCGTGTAATGTAATGCGTGATGATGATACGCAGCGGAAGTTCTTGTGGTCCCGGCATGTTTTGTTGCGACCAGACGTCTTGGACAGGGTCTACTGGTAGAAAGTATGGGTCGATTGGTGGAGTAGGTTGATACGCACGCTTTATTCTCCTCCACTACATCTCCGTTGTCATCGATTGGCACCTATCTCTACATGTTGCCAGACACTCTGCGCTCATATAGTATTCCAATAAAGTTCGAGAACATGCGATAGTTTCAGCGTCACACGCCAGCCCCCAGGACAGACCCACTAACTCTCCGAGAGACAAGCGGGTCGCGCCTGCGATTGGCCGGACAGGCCCTGCAGATGCCTCTTTCGGACATTCTTGCGAAACAAGCGCCTCCAAGTGAAGGAAGCCTTGATTCCTCCTGCTGCTCAGCCTCTGCGGTGCGTTGACACTGCTGTGATCCCAGCCCCTCGTCCACGGTTTAAACACGACGGTATTCGCTGAATGTGCAAATGGATTAGCTTACACAATAGACCTCCTCGACTGGGGACCCTTCCTGGCCACGGCCCGTCTCTCCACCACAACGCGACATCAGACAGACATGGCTTCTGCCGCCCATTGTTCAAACAACTCTGTGTCCATGTATATGTATATACGGCCCTGCATATAGGCCTCTTTGACCGCGCATTTCGCCTGCATTACCTCTTGCGGCCTAGTCATGCCCGATGGGTCATATTTCACTACATTTCCCACCTCCCTTCCACTGACTTCCCATACGTACTCACCCAACGCACGCATACCCTCCTCACGTTCGTTGCGTTCCTCCCTCCCTCCGCCGATGGACCACCGCGACAGGCAGCTGAAATCAGAACACGCAACGCGCGAGCCACCCTCGGAATATCATGTCGTTGACCACAGGATCGGCCACCCTCTTGTCCCCTCCCCCTCTTTCTGCGCCCCATGCCCTTCAACCGAGGAAGCTACGGCGGAAGGCGTCGGTCCTGGACGGTACACATGTTGTCGGCGCCGCCTCCAAAGCGATGACCAGCAGTCTAGAGCACTTGAGCTCCGAGCTCCTGAGCTTGATATGTGAGCAGGTGGGTACGGTTGCCCGCGGTCTACCTACGTACGGGGTGGGAGGGGGGGGGGAGGGGGGAAAGAACGCTGAAACGCTGACCTGCGCGTGTGTGTAGCTGCGGGGAATAGACCAGTCCTCACTGTGGAACGTGCGACGTGTGTGCCGTCGTTTCGATAACATTGCGACACCAGTCTTGTACCACGTATTCGAGCTGCATGACCGAGTCTTGTCAGCCTGCTGCTGTCCTCGAGTTAAGCATCACGTGGAGCGATATACAAAACACATCATTATACCTGGGTCCCTCTACGCTCCAGGGGTAAGAGGAGTACTGAGATGGGTAGGCACACTCAAGTCCATAACGTGAGTGGCTGGAAGGAAGAGTGGCCTTTTTGTGGGATGAAGAAGGAGAGCTGACAAAACAGGTGGCGGTTCGAGGGCCATGGTCTGCAGGACGACGCTGGTCAGTGGCTCCCCAGGGCTGTCCTCGACACGGAGCGAATGCGACAGGACGGTACAGAGCTACGGATCGAGGGGTTGCCGCTTCGACAGTTTGATTGCGAGGCCTACAGAAGAGCCATACCCAGCGACCTTCTCACATCCCTCACCATCGCCAGTCCAACACCGCCATTGACTGCGCGTCTCGACGCAGTCAAACACCTCCTCGTACATGCACCCCATCTCCGAATTTTCGAGTACCAGGATCGAGGGCAGGGAACCCAGCTGGCGTTCGGGGTAGGGGAGCGCATGCCCCCCCTGAGAGAGCTATCGCTGCGGTCGTACGGGTGGAATCATACGCCGGAGCAGGTCCGAAGACACTGGGACTTTTCGCAGCTGCAGAGCCTGGTCCTCACAGCCGTGCCCTATCACAACTTTCTGCAGTCCCTCGACTTTACGACTCTGGGGAGATTACGCCACCTACACATAGAGGACTGGAGCGCGCACCTGCCGGACAAGAGGCGGGAAGCGACACGACTGCTGTATGGCTTGGTCAAACATCACCTCCAAGACTTGCGATCACTACGGATCACATGTCACGTCGGGCTATTTCCCGTGGATGCATTGATACGGCACGGTCACTCCTTGGAGGATGTACGGTTCAGGGACCACGTTGGTTTCGCAGACGACAAACGCTCCTGTCCGACAATGCGTGCCTCGGACTTGACCCAGATCGCAGAGCGTCTCCCGTGCTTGCGGCGTCTGGAGATGGACATGGACATTCAGGGACCCGATTCACAGCGCTTTCTTGACGCGCTCTGTCTGTGCCCGCGGCTGGAGGAGGTCATTCTTCACGTCCAGACGCTCATCACACCCTGTGGCGAGTCGATACCAACACACGATGTGGACAGGTTCGCCAGCCAACGGATACTCAACCGTCTTCTCAGCCGCCAAAGACCCTGGAAGAGCATCACCATCAACGTGGGCGGCTGGCGACGCGTCATGGTGCGTCGTCTCGACCCGCTTTGGCGGGAGTACAACGACATGGGCATCTTTGCGGAGCGGTGCTTCGTTCTCAGTGCGAGAGATGGGCGGTACGAGGTGCGAGAGGTACGATGCATAGAAGCGGGGAGCAGCAGAGCAACACCTGATATCGAGTAGTGCGAGACACGGCCCATTAGAACGTCTACTGCACGGTAATGAGGAGCTAATACGACGTCAGTTAGGTCAACGAAAGGCAAAAGGTGGATTCTATAGGACTTTGGAAATCATCTACAAATATTACTTGACACGCTCTCTCCGCTGCTACGAGCGAGCATCTTTCGCTCACACAGATTATTAGTACTTCCTTTGCTCCTCCCACTAGAACACTCGATCCTCCAATTATTCTCACAATGTCAAGTCAGGAGACTCCTGAGGTGACCGTTCACGGAACGGGCAATGACGGCTGGATGGGTGAGGAGCACGGACAAGGTCAAGTAGAACGGGACGTCAACCTCATGGCATATACTGTGCCGACGGGTAAATGAGAGAAAACGCTTTCCAATTGTATTTGTCCTGTATGTAGCAAATATATGATCTTAACTACTAAATGATATCTCCCATGCTTTTTTTTTTTTTTTTCTTTTGGGTGGACGGACTTTTGAGTATATATGTGCCTTGTCATGATCGGCATGTCAAATGTTCATTCTCCCCCAAGCATAGGTTGACCCTTGTTCTATTTCTCTTTCTCGGTGCTGCCGCTCGAGCCGCCGAGGAACTCGCCAAACACTCTCTCCTCGATATCCATGTCCTTGAACGCGGTGCCCGTGGCCTTCTTAGCACGTTTACGGAAGAAGATACGCTTGCCCCACTTCCAGAGCTCGACACCCATAAAAAAGAGGGCAGCGGCGATAAAGACAATGGCCCACTCCCAAGTGATGGGCATGTGCTTGAAGACCTCCTCGTTGAGCACGGGGATATAAATGATGGGGAACATAGTGACGATACCGGCGATAATGGCCCAGAAGAGGAACTGGTTGCGCCAGATATCGTGCATCCACTGGGTAAAGTACTTCTTGGAGCCGGGCTGCATGCGGAAGAAGGACCGGCGCATGTCAATCATCTCCCAGGCGAGGAAGAGGGCGAACCAGGTCAGGCAGGCGAAAGTGGTGGCGCGGGCGCGGAAGACAGTGTCACAGTACTCTGAAGCGTTATTGTTGCAGTCCAGTCCGAGAGGGCCGAGATTTTCGCCAGTGGGGCCGATGTTGCTGCCGCTGCTGAAGCCGAAGACGACTAAGCTGAAGGCGCCCAAGCAGAGCGCGGCGATCCAAACACCGTAGACGAGCATGTCGACTAGGAATTCCTTTGTGAAGACACCAGCCTTGAGCGAGTGAGGGGGGCGGTGCATGATGCCGGAGACGGCTTGCTCGAATCCAAGACCCATGTCGGGCAGACCACTGGTGGCCATGATGATCCAGATGATCTGCACGGGTGCCAGGGGAAACACGGACACCCCAGTGTTATCCTTGAAGGCCAGACCAACGAGCAGCGTGAGTGCCTGAGCGACGTTCTCGGACAGCACGTGGAGAATGAATTTTTGGATGTTATCAAAGATACGTCGGCCCTCTTCGATGGCGGAGACGATCGAGGCGAAGTTATCGTCCGTGAGAACAATGTCAGAGGCGTCCTGGAATCATATTAGCGGGGGAGGCTATGATGAAATGGAAGAGACAAAGACTCACCTTGGCGACATCAGAGCCGGCCTGGCCCATGGCAATACCGACATCAGCACGGCGCAGAGAGGGCGAGTCGTTGACACCATCACCCGTCATGGCGCAGAAACGCTTCCTGCGGTGGAGGGCCTCAATCATGCGGACCTTGGTCGAGGGCGCACAGCGAGCAATAACGAGGGGAAGGACGGGGAGCTCATCGACCTGGTCGTCGGTCAGGGCGTCGAAGCTGGTGGCGGTCATGACCATGGCGGCAGCGACATCCTTAGCGACGTCGCCCATGCGGGAGGGCAGGATGCCGACCTCGATGGCGATGGCTTTGGCGGTCTCGGGGTGGTCACCAGTCAACATGTGTACGGAGATACCAGCCTCGTGGCAGCTTCGGACGGCGGGGGCAGACTCAGCGCGAGGGGGATCGTAGAGACCGACGAGGCCGTGGAACATGAGGTCACCCTCGACGGTAGCCCTCTCAATCTCCTCGCCCTCCTTGATTTCGTGCTCGTAGGGCTTGCTGGCCAGGGCGAGGACGCGAAGACCCAGGCTGGCAAAGACCTCCATGTTGCGCAGGATCTCCTGGCGGAACTCGTCAGTCATCTCGCCGCCGGAGTAGGTGGTGCAGATCTGGATGACACGCTCGACGGCACCCTTGGTATAGGCCGTCATCTTGCCGGTGCCCGTGTTCCTCATGACGACAGACATGCGCTTGACATCCGAGTCAAAGGGCAGCTCGGCGACGTCGGCCCACTGAGGCTTCTCGCCGTGGGTGCGGTCCACACGATTGGCGCCAAAGCGAGACGAGAAGACCTGGATGGCAATCTCGGTGGGGTCGCCGCGTGCCTCCCACTCGTCCGTCTTCTTCTTCTGGACGGTCGCAAGGTTGGCGAGGGAGGCGGTGTCAAGGAAGGACGCAAGCGCCTCGGCGCCCTTCTCGACGTGAGCAGCGGGCTCGGCGAGGGTACCGCATGAGTCGCCGCCTGTCTTGAAATCGATTTGGTGGGGGGAATCGGTGTGGTGGCGGATGTCTCCAGCAGTAGGATCGAAGGGCGAGGATGAGTTCTCAATGGTGAAGGTGCCGAAGCCGGGCAGCCAGGCGTTACGGGCGACCATCTTGCCCTGCGTCAGGGTACCGGTCTTGTCAGAGCAGATATCGGTGACGGCACCCAGAGCCTCGAGGGACTTGAGGTTGCGGACGATGACGTTCCTCTTGACCATGCGCTTTGTTCCGGCGGCCATGGTGATGGTGAGCACGACGACCAAACTGGCGGGAATCATGGAGAGACCGGTGGCGACGGCGTAGATGATAACCTCCTGTTGGTCGCTGAACTCATTGGCACCGAGCACGATGATGGCACAAACGACAGCAATACCAAACAGCAGGATGGCCAGCTTTGACAGCTTCCTCTGGAGCGGGGTTCCGACATTGACACCGAGGAAGCGGCCAACGGCATCGGTGGCAGTGAGTGTCCAAGCCTGGGCGTAACGATGGGGCTTGGCTGAGCCATCGGGCTTGCGCTTGACGGGGCGGCGCTTCGAGTCCTTCTTGCGAAGCTCGGCGGCGATAGCACCAATCTCAGTGTAGACACCGGTAGCGAAGACGATACCCTTGGCACGGCCCTTGGTGACAGTGGAGGAACTGTAGGCCACGTTAAGGCGGTCACCGGGTCCAGTCTTCTCCTCAAACGTCTCGTTCTCCTTCTTGCGGACGGGCAGAGACTCTCCGGTCAAGAGGGCTTCGTCTGTTTCAAAGTTCACGGCCTCAAAGACACGAATATCTGCGGGGATGGTGTCACCAGTCTTCAGCTCAATGAGATCACCTGGGACAATATCGCCCGAGGGAATAGTCTTGACGTCGCCACCGCGGACAACACGGGCTGTCGGCGAGCTCAGCGAGCGCAGCGAGTCCATGGTCTTCTCGGCCGAGTACTCTTGGAAGAATCCGACAATGACGTTGAGTGCAATGACGCCGGTGATGACACCACCTTCAATGTATGAACCGATACCGAAACTGACGGCCATGGCCATGATCAGGACTAGTGTCATGGCATTGGCCACCTGGGCGACGAAGATGCGGACGGGCGACACGCCCTTGGCGTCACCGAGGTCGTTGGCGCCGTACTTGTCGAGACGCGACTTGCCGTCATCGTCACTCAGACCCGAGTCGATGTTGGCGCCCAGCTGCGTGGCCACCTCGTTCACGCTGAGGCAGTGGGCCGGCGCCGACATGGGCTCGTTGGCCTGGCCGCTCACATGGCCCTCGGTGGGGCGCTTCTCTTCCTGACCCATGTTGTTGGGACGCGAAGTGGGTGAGCGCCTGGGTGTGCTTTTCACTTGCTATACTCGAGTTTTTTTGTGGTGGGTGGTGGTTGTGATGTTGATGAAAGCGCTCACTCCATAAGGTTGCAATCGACCGGCAGACAGGCTGTCGATGGATGTGCTGGGGGGACGGTCCCAATTCAATGAGACGCCGAAGCAGCAGATTGGTAGGAGAGACGGGAGAGGGAGTGAGTTGGAAATCTGAGCCTCTCTCCAGAAATCGGCTACAATCAGACTGACAAGAAGAAGAGAAGAGGGGAACAATCCAAGAGGAGGAGGACGGGGGCGGCTCAACTTAAGGATTAAGGTTGTCCGGTAGCAGTAGGAAACTAATTAAAAATTAGCAACGACCGTCATCGGCAAAGGCCGTGGGCCACGCCAAGATCGAGGCTCCGCCGGCGCTGGGCAACTGATGGAGTCTGATGCAGCGATGAAGCACGATCCCCACAGGAACCTCCAGCCGCCCTGATCCGCTTTACCGCCGTGCAGCGCTGCAGCCGTTGGGTGAGTGACTTGCCTGGAGATTACACGTGCTGGGAAAGGTGAGTGAATAATCTGGCGCTTTTCCTTGGCAGTCCGTAGATTTCGTCGGACGCGGACTGATCTGCCGGTCCAGTCGGTTCCAGGTGAGACGTGAGAGATCGCGAGCGCAGTGACGCAGAGGGTTGGAATGCGGCTTAGGCCATTCATCTCCAGGGACAGCCAGGCCAGACTTGACTCGAGTCCAGTCGCCTTTCAGTCCGCCGTCTCCGTGGCGACTTCGCCATCGCGTTGCACGTGGCGGGCAGGAGCCAGCCAGACAGGCAGAACTTGAAGACTACCCAAAGGTAGACTAGACTTGGGAGGGGTGGGAGGGCAGGCACGACTGGGCTCCTCGGCATGGGCGAGAATGAGGCGGGGACGTAGCGAGATACCAGAAGTACAAGTAATGGCACTGTGACTTCTACGGTAGACTAATCATCTAGCGCATCTGCTTTTGGAGCAATGATAACAGGCAGTGCTGAAGAGTTTTCCAGACCGGCAGGCTCGACTCGCTCGAGTGCTTCTCACCAAAAGATGCCCAGTATGGCCGGTGAGTGAGCGAGGAGCGAGGAGATGCTGCCCTGCCCCAGTCGGCACGTACTCCGCATGCATGACTCCACAGATATGATTGGTGCCTGGCAGTCCCCCGGGCACTCCTGGTGTTGCTGTCGCGTCAAGACAGATCTGACGTCTCCACGAGTTCGTTCTGCCGTCTTAGCGGTGGCCTTTGATTGGTTGATTGTGTATAATGTCGACGCAATTCGCCCACTACTGCCGTCCTAACGAGGTAGCCTCATTGGACAATGGCAGAAGTAGTGGATCTGTACGTGTCGCTTATCCGATTGCTCGAGTGCCCTCCCCCCCCCACCCCAGGCAGTTCATGTTAACTTATCAACACCGACGTAATTCAAATACAAACCCCTACGTCAGCGACAGCGGTAGATGAATCCTTGAGTGACGAGGTCTGATCCCGCTCGCGACGACCATGTTGACTTGACACGAGTGGCTCCTCAGCCGCTTTCGACCAGAGTCGCGGATGTTGTCTCAGACATCTTCTTCAACTTTGTGTCGTCTTCGTCCACAACTGGTGGGGGCCGGGCTGGCTTGGGTCCATCTGTGTCATGAGTTTGGTGGGCACTTGGGGAAACACGACACCGCTTTTTTGGGCCGACACAAAGCCGACACAATCAGGGACTAGCAGTCGGATTCTAGTCGTGCATTTACTCCACTGCACGGGACGGCAACTAGAATGCTGCAGAAGGCACAATTCGATCACAAATTCACAGTGACCAATGATTACAGGCGTATTTTTAGGTGAGACTCACGTGCAGAAAGACCGCATCTGGACAGTTTTCTTTCCGGGTGGGCATATCTCCGTTGACGCGCACGGGTACTGCCTAACCTACAGCACTACGGATGGATCGTCAACAAGGGTCGCAAGCAGCAGTACGTGTTAGCACCTGAGACACACAATATAAAGTCCCATTCCGGCCTCCTAGTACCCATTTTGATTTGGAGAAGCTCACAGATGGCATGAATGCATCAATTGTTAGTTCGTTAGCACACCGCAAATTGTTGTCAAGGTAGATCGCCCACCCCCTCTTCCATCGATGCCCTAAGCCATGTTTGTTCAACAGCAGCCCAGGCCACAGATCGACCATCAATGCATGCTGCTCACAAAATGGGCAATTGGGCACTTGACCGCCGCTATGATCAACGTCGGAGTAGGGCGATCACTCGAAGCGGAAGGGAAAAAAAACCTCATGCAAGGGGACTTGTTGGAGGCTTGGAGCGTGGAGCCCCGACAAGAGCCGACCCATCTACTCCATCGGCCTCTCAATATGTGGACATGATGGTCTCCGTGCAGCTCGGTGTGTCAAGAGCCTGGCGTCAAACGGGTGAACGGCTTCTAGAACCAAATAGCTCGCCTTCATCGCCCGCTATCTCGGTCAACGGCCAAAAAGCCCGGCAGTTGGCTTCATCGCGCTATTTTTGGTTAGAGCGACAGATCTTGTTGACATTTTCTCATATAGTAGCATTCGTGATCTCGAACAGCCAAAACCACAGGCCACACCGCACACTTTGCCGGCATCCAAATATAGAGAGCATGAGTTCGCAGAACAGACAGTATGCCAAAGTATACATTGCTTTCCTAAAAGATTACCTGGTCGTGTGCGTGCAAAAGTCCTACTGCCGCCCTCCCGTCTGCCAACACCCTGACTCCCATATTCCTCTCCCCTTCCCTGCCTGTTTCCCTGCATGCCGGAACGCCATGGCCTTGTAATGTGTGATCATGAGAGTAACTGAAAGATATCCCGAGTCCGTCCAGGTCTGGGGCTCTGTCCTTTCCACCAAACAACGTACACCACCTCCCACAAGCGCGTTGAGCACTTGCGTGCTTACTTGCAACATAGCTACCCTCCTCATGCACTGGCGCCCTTTCTCTACAACGAAGCAATGTCATACGTCTTGTCCAGGGCAGCCTCCTTTCTCTTCTTGGCGGCTGCATTCTTCGGGCCCTTGGTGGCTCGCGCCCTCGCCTCTGCCGTGACCGTCTTGCGGATCGTCTTGGTCTTGAGCACGCCCGAGCCCGCCTTGCCCTTGACCTTCGTCGTTGTCGAAACGCGTTTCCTGGCAGGCCCGGTCTTGACGTAGGCCTTGACCACCCGGCTCGTCGACGTCTTCTTGACGACGGCCTGTCCCTTGCCCCGGCTCTTGGCGGCCGATGCCTTGCCACCCAAAGCAGTCGCCTTTTTGACGGCGGATACACCCTTCTTGATAGCAGTCGCTGTGCCGTGCGAGATCTTGAGGCCCACGCTGGCCAGTGCGCCCTTTGTGCTCGTGATGCGAGGCTTCTTGGCGTCTCGCCCGTCTGCCTTGCCAGACAGCGCGGCACCCAACTTGCGCTTGCCGCCGCCGGCGGTGGCCTTGACCATGCCAGGCTGCTGGACCGCCTCGTGCCGGGTCTTGGGCCCCAGCACGCCGCGGCACTTTTCCTCGCCGCACAAGCAGAGCTGCACGTTCTTGGCGGAGAAGGGGTCGAAGTTGTAGTCGTAGGTCAGCTCATCGCCGGTGTAAATGGGGTTGTCCCCCGCAAACAGTGCCATCCGTGGCTGTCCAGAGACGATCCATTTAATCATCCTGCAGTTGGGATTGCAGCTGTGGTTGACGAACCGCGCAATGCTGCCTGACGTGGCGTCGATGATCATATTCTGATCGAAGCTCATGAGATAGTAGCACTGCTGGGTCAGTATGGGCGAACCGATAGCGACGGATAAGCAACTCACCTCGTTGTCCTTGTAAACCTCATTCATCCGGCGATCACATTCCTCTTCCGTGATGATCTCGCCAGCATACTCCATGATGATCTGCCCAGGCGCAAAGCCGCGGTTGGCACGGACACCGTAGCCACGATCCGACGTCTTGACAACCTCCACGCCAACGCGATATTTGCCGCCCTTGTTGCGGCGCTTGGTGAGGTCGCGGAATGCGCGGTTCCTGCAAAGTTCGGGACCAACGTTGCAGTTGGTTTCATCACACTCGTACAGCATGATTCTGTTCTGGCAGCTCTCCCCGCAGGGGTCGTCATCTGTGGCTTTGCAGACACATTTGGATTGGTAATCATGAAAGTGGTCACTCTTGCGCCAAATGTCCTTGGATTCACCAATGAACCGGTCTACCAAAAGTCAGCATGATGTTGGCCCAACGCAGATCAATCCGGGTTAGACTCACTCTTTGTCATCTTCCTCCACTCATCCGGCTTCGGCTGGCCGGGCGGGAGCGGATTGCAGATGTTGAACGGAAGCTTGAAGTCACGCCCGGCAATCAGCGTGCGCAGGCCGGTGAACATGGGTAAAGGCATAACCTTGTTGACCACGCCGCCGGGCCTCAGCTCCGGCAAATCGTCCAGCTGCTTCTTCTCCCCAGGCGTCAAGCCCTTCAGGGGATCCTTGGGAGCGTCCTGGCCGGCATAGAGACCCTTGTCCAGGTACTTTTTGACGCGACGTTTCTTGCCCTGTGTGACGGGCTCCTCCTCCACCTTGAGCTCCTCGACAGCCTGCTTTGCCTTCTTGCGCTCCTCCTCCTTCTTGACCTGGTTGGGATCGACGTATTTGCCATTGGACCACACAGTGTAGACGACGGGGCTATCGTCGACGTGAGAGAACTCCTTGGTGTCCTCGAGACGGCGTAACTCGCGTGGAATATCCTTCTCATTCACATCACCTGAGCGGCGGCTGCGACGCGTCGAGACGCCCGGTCGATCAGCCACCACTGGCGTGGCTTGACGAGAGGCAGCAGGGGTGGGCTGACGCGCCGCTACGCGCTTCGGCCTAGGTGAGGCTTCGGTGTGAGTTTTTGTCGTTGTTGAGCCAAGCGACCGCCGTGTGCGTCGCGTAGGTGTACCTCCCTTGATTGTATCTGGGTCCTCCTGGTCGATGTCTGTGGCCCTGCCAATTGTGCGGCGTCGACGGTTCGAGACACTGTCGCCTTTGGCGCGTCGTTTCCCATGTCCAGCGGTGCCGATGAGCTGCGCAATATTGTAGACAGGCTTCTTGCCGTCGCGGACACGTCGACTGCGCTCTGGCGTGGCCGCTTCCGCTCTGTGGATGGCTTCGTCTCGTAGTTGCTGCTCGATCAGCGGCCCCATCTGCGCAGAGTCGGGCGAGTCGGCGGCGAGGTCGGCGACAGAAGTCATGTCATGCTTCGACGTGTCAGAGTGCAGGCTCGCGCTGTCGGCCACCGTGGTGGGCGGCGTCGAGTTGGACGACGCGATGTTTGACAGGGCGTCCAAAGGGGCCGCCGAGAAGCTGCGCTCAGGTGACAACGACATGGTCGTAGGTGCTCGTGCTCATGCGCAGCAACAGCGCCGCGACAAGTGCAGAGGCGAATGATGATTTCCGTGCACACGTGTTGTGAGCAAACGGTGCAGAGGTAACAAGTGCACTGAGGTTGACGTGATGCACTCGCTGACCAGACGCGCGACGTGAGGCGCGAATCGGGAATAACGTATCCGTAGGATTGGAATGGCAATGGGGATGGGGAAGAGGTGCACTGGCAGGGTTTCAGGTGGGACCAGCAGTAGAGCAAGCAAACGCGCGTGGCCTCGCAGATATGGCCGATTGCCACTGGTTGGTTAGCCCAGCTAGCCAAGTCATTTAGTATTGATTGCAATTCTTTGGGGGTCAATTTGCTTGCTTACCTTTTCAGAGCTTCTCAGTGAGTAATCAGATTGAGTTTGATAGCTTTTCCTGGCTATGAACGCCTGGCAGTGCGTAGGCGCCGATATTAGAAAGTTCAAGGTTTCAGATAGCTACACTCGGAGCGAGTAACTTGGTCAATCACGGTTTTGCGTGGCACAGCAAGGTGAAGTTTTTGTCTGTTGGTGATGGCACGCGTCACACAAGTCAGGCTCCGACGCGGTGTTCGCATGCGTTGGCTGCCTTGAGGGCGGCTCGTCGTAAGAACGTGAAGCAGAGAATACTTGATGCTGGCCCGACACGCAGCAATGGCAGCTGTGACAAGACGAGTTGCGAGGTTGTGTGGTCGAATGGAGAGGGTTGAGGTGAAGAAGAGAGAGACCCAGATGAAGGTGGGAGGAGGACGATGGAGAAAGCGGAATATCAAATTACCTGAACTCCTAAACTGGCAAAACGAAATCCTCGATCGCGCATTGGCTGCTGCATGCGATATAGCGAGAGGACTATCCGTTCCACCTCTTCAACTCCGCGACCCTTTTATGTGACACTTGTCGGGAAAGATCGCTGTCCTCTCAGCTATGCAAAATTGCCCATGGTGAATTTGCGAGCAGAACGCACGTCACATGCGAGGTTTATATTGTGCGCAGATAATTTGGCAAGTGTCAGCATGTCACCATTGTTGACTTGGCTAACATCACGGTTGAGGGGACTGTGCACGGTCTGGAATCACAACTTTTATTGTGATTCGAGGTTTGCAATGTACTGGAGCAGTAATTCATGGAAAAGTCGCGAGTCGTGGGTAGTAGTGAGCAGATAACTGTTTTCCGCCAGCAGCCGGCGCGAGACACTTGTGGCGTTGTTCGCCTGCCGTTGCTGAAGATGGTCATTCGCGAAAAAAAAAGGCGGTGGCCACATCATCGACAACAGACCAAAAGAACTCTGCGCTCAGTGCTGCCAAAGAGTGAAGTGTATTTCGCAATTGTCGCCCATCTTTTCCCGGAAGCAAGCTGGTGAACGCATCGTCAAGGTGTCAGCGCCACCGAGGGCTAGGTTGAGACGTGAGAGCCAACCACATCATGGGCTCCCTCAGTGGCCGCGCCAATTTTACAGAACAGGGAAAGATAGGAGGACCCGAGCCAAAGGTAGCCTTTGTTTGAATGTACTATGAAGCCGTTATTTCTTCTCCCGGGGGCACAGCCGTTCTGAACCGTTGGTCTCTGTCGTTCGCGCAAGCTCGGCCCCTGTCACTCGTCATCCAACCCGCTTGAAGAACAAGAAGAGACATGATAGCTTCAAAATCAAAGAGAGCTCGTTCGAAGTGACATGATAGCCTCTGTCAATCCTGACGATTGACGCTCGACTCAATGTGCCGAGCGATTTACATCATCACAGTGGACATTCACGCCGCAGAGTGCAAGGGACTAAGGGGACGGAATGACCCAGGATTTTTGAACTAGATCTAACTCCCAAGACATCGACTGTGATTTCATGTTCTTTTAGCAGCATCGGTACCGCATTATCTCAATTTTCGTTGCAGGACACACCGTCTAGTGTTCCCGCGAACTAGGCGACGTTGCCGTATTGGGCTCATTGGGCACAAAGTCGCCTCATCGCAAAGCCTCAAATTGATACCACGGCTCTTAATGGTAAAGTTGCGAATGCACGCAAGCGAGGAATGTCACTTTGAAGCATCTAGCCCAGTCATTGCGCGCGGCTTGTGACATGGCCACCAGTCTGCCTTGAGATCTGACAGCCCCAACCCCTCATCACGTGCACTCCCATCAACATCAACAAGACTTCCAAGAGTCCGCAGGCCAGTGTGCAAATCCTGATCTGTCAGTGACATGGGCCTATTGGTGACGAACCATCGACCGACCTCGACGTGAACTCCTTCCCACGGTACAACTGTGTCGCGCCTGAGTTCTGCAGTGTGATGGCAAGCGTGTGCGGTTGAATACAAGAGTCTCTGTTCAGCGATAACGATTCTGAACGCGGCGCCGCAATTCCTGTACTGTAGTTCGTGAGCCCAATAGCCTATGAACCGGCGTTGTCTTGCGCTGACCCGCAAAGACTGCGCTGCATTCAAAGGTAAAGCACATTGCTAGATATCGGTAGTTCAAACTGGCCATCTCTATTCAAATTAGGGTATATGGTGTACGGCAACAGCGGTAACGCTCAGACTCTGTGGTATGATCAAACACGCTTCCAAATCCGCCAATCAGGTCGTCTCCACCTATGCAGCAGGCTTGGCTTGCTCTTCGGCTGCGGCGTTTTCAACCTTGGGCTCATCGACCTTGGGAGTCTCCTCCGTCTTGGCCTCCTCCGCGACCTCTTCCTTCTTCACCGCTGCAACTGGGGCCTCCTCCGACTTGGGCTCAACAGCCTCCTTTGTTTTGTCCTCCACGGACGACTGGAGCTTGAGCTCCTCGCCAATCTCCTGGACAGTTCCCGCCTGTCCACCGTAGGCCTTGGGCAAGCTCGTGCGGATGCCCTCCGGGAGCTCCGCGGCCAGCGACGTGCCGCTGGCCATGGGATGGAACTTTTTGAGGGTCGCCGGGGCGACGAAGAGCTTCATGGCGGCGTACATCCAGCCCATGATGACGGGGACGTTAACAAAGTACTTGTGTGCCAGCAGCTCTGGGTAGGCGGTGCTGAGGACGTTGATGGTCTCCTTGGAGGCGACCTTGGCGCTCGGGTCCATGCGGAAGAAGGAGACGGAAACGTAGTCGTGGACCTGGATCACCTTGTACGGGTCCTCCTCACCGTCAGCCAGCGGGACAGTCGCGGAGTTTAGGTTGAGTTTCTGGACACCACGCTCCATGAGGGCTGAGCGCCACTTGATGAACCTGCTCCATGTCAGCACTGTGGGATATTGACTTCCTTCAGGGGAATCACGCACGCGTCAACATCGCCAAAGGTCTTCTTATTATCCTTGACGGAGCCGTAAATGTTCCAGGTGATCACAGTCTCATTGTCACCGTCCTCATGGGTGGTCACATAGCCCAGGCCCTTGAACTTGTCTTGATCGAACGAGCTCTCGACAAGCTCGACGGGGTTGTACTTCTTGCGCCACTCCAAGGCCGCGGTCAGCTGCTTCATGGCCCCGGCAACGTCGTCGTCATTGGCACGGAGGTACTTTTGCAGAATGATCTTGGTTGGCACATGTGTTTCAGGGTCATCGGACAGCTTGACGCCCCACATCTCATCGTGGCCAGTGTTCTTCTTGATCTCGGGAAGCTGGGAAGCTAGCTTGGCGAGGGTCGTCTGGGGAGTAGACTTTTCCTCAGCAGCACTGTCGGCAGCCTTGGTGTCTTCCGCTGGCTTTTCAGTTTTGTGGTCGGAAACCTCCTTGTCCGCCGGCTTGGGCTCAACAGGAGCCTCACCAGCAGCGACTGCTGGCTTGTCGGAGATGGCTTCGGCGCCAGCTGCGGTTTCAGTGACCACGGGGGCGACGGGCTGGGACTCGGTCTTTTGCTCCGCCGACATGTTGATGAATGCAAAGTTTCCAGGTGGAAAGGATAATGGATGACCACTGCAGAGGCTATTGGGGCAGAAGGTAGATCTCTCACAATTACGCTGTACTGCAAATTTGGTTAGTGCATGCAGATAGGAGCCAACGTGGGTCGCCTACGTGATTCAAGCAGATCTTGGTCAGTTAATTAGTTGACAGTGATAGTGTGAAGAAGGATGTGAGAATGAGGATGACTGGAGATGAAGGCCTGATAAGAAGGGGAGAAAGCAGTGCTCAGGGTGTTCCATGCCTGAGGTTGTCGCGGCACGAAACCCCTGCACGGCTTTTCTCTAACTCCAGTCTCTGCGCCAAAGGCGACCAACTGCGATCTGATAAGACACACACGTGCAGGCAACACGAGCCACTGAAGCATGCAATGCCAGAGCTCGATCATTGATGATTCAATGGAAAAACTGAGAAACAGTAAACTATCATCACTTTTTCACTTGGAATTCACGCCCACGAATGGCCAAAGTCGCTTGGGCCACGACCACCCACCCGCTAACAAGCCTGAACCAAGGGGGGCTCGCGTGGGTCATCATCACCAAGTTTATGGCCTTAATTTCAGGAGCTGCCTTTATCTCGCTTTCATCACGACACGGAGTCCACGACACAACACGACAATGCAGCGCGAGTCACACATACGTAGCAGCGACTGTATTCAGCAATATATTGTAAAGGCGAACATAGTGTGCTTCCCAAGGCCTGCCGGCGCAGAATACCGACCTTTGTCCGTCAAGCCAAATCCCAGAAGACAACCCATCTCGCAAGACTAAAGGCGCGCCCTTTTTCCCCTCCTTATAGGAAATCCATCATTGCGGTCGCCATCGTCGAGCGATTTGTTCTGCAAAGCGAGTGAGTACCAGCAGAAGAGAGTTGCGCCAGCCCATTTTCTCTCCCAAGACAGAAAAAAAAGAACCACTCCTCTTCCAGCTCAGAAGACACCACCAAAAGTATCACCGCACCAAGAACTCACCCCTTTTCAAGATCAAAATTATCTCTTCAGAACCCAAAACAGCAGGAACATGCCAATTGTCAGTGAACAACAGTAGTCTAGTAGGTCTTGGCGGCCGGCAGAGCGCGGTACAGAATGCGCTCGATAGCCGACAGCTCGGCGTAGGCAGCTTGGCCAAGGGTCATCTGGTCGAAACCAGGTCCCATGAAACGTTCATAGCCAAGCTCGTTCCAGAAGTAACCCCATGTCATGTCTGTGTCGGCAGCCTTTTCCTGCAAATTGTTGCGGTCTTGAATGGACAAGGTCATCATGTCCTTGTGGGACTGGTCGCGGATGATGGAAATGTACCACTGGAAACGTCAGTCACTACCCGCGTCGGGAAATCAACCACCTACATTGATAACATCCGGCTGCGCATCGACTTTGGTCGCGAGGGCGTACTGATGGCGCCATGTAGCTGGCGATGGAGGGAGGTTGTACTGGGGCAGCTCGGACTCTGTGACATTGGCCAGCCACGCAATGTCGTCCTTCATCAATGGTGTAAAGCCAGGGCAAGACATGGCCGCCTTGGTCAGACGATGGTACAGCTGCACCGTCAAGTTGACAACGTCGTCACCCTTCTGCAGTGATCGAGTCAGCAAGCGCAGCAATTCGCAAGTGGCGCGGAAGAGCGCGCGACGTTGCGAGATCGTGACGCGGTCCATAAATGACCACGGGAACTTTTTGAGCGTGCTCATCAAGCACTCATAAGGACGCTGCGGGCACTCCTTCGAGAATGGCGACTGTGTATCATTGTGTCAGTAAATTGAACGAACAGCAGCCACCAGGTCAAACTCACACGATGCGGAACCTCGACGTGCTTCACGAGCATAATCATCTCCTCCTCGGTGATGAAGCCCTTGAAGTTCTCCCATGGCTCATGCGCATTGTAGGGCTTGAACTCGGGAGTGGCACCGTCCCAGATGACACCCGTTGCCAAGGGGAAGAGATCTCTCATGAGGCTGCCTTGGCTCGACAGCTCTACCTCGACCGCACGGTCCCCGAGACGTGACGGGCGCGAGTTCGTGACGTTGGTGACGTGACGCTCGACAGCACGCATCGCATCCTCGAGGGTGCAGAACTCGACATAGGCGTCCATCGTCTTGCTTGTGACCCGCTCCATGATGATGTGCACAGGCTCATCAGCGTCGTTGAGGATTTTTGAGTTGCGGCCGAGGAAGGCGATGACTTCAGCGCGCTTGGTCGAGAAAGGGATCTGCTTCGGGTTAGTCGTGTTCAATATGTTGAGTTCCATGCTCATACGTTGCGAATCTTGACAACACCGTGGTTGATGGCCTTGCCGGTGCGACAGCTCTCGGTGAATGGAAAGTTGTCAGGGTGCATAGCGACATCAAAAGATGGCCTACCGCCAGGACGGGTGAGAAGCTCGTTCAACTTGTCTGAGCGCTTCACGGCAAGGGTCAGAGCTACTTGTAGCGGGTTGGTGACCGCGGACGCAGTCGCTGAAAAGGGGTCCTGGCTGTTTGCATTGCTGTCGCAAGAGCCAAGCTCTTTGTCGACGCTGTCTTTGCCATAGGGCACGACACTCAGGTTAAACTGAGGTGGAGGCTCCTGTGTGGTTAGATGGCCGTTGGTGCGAGGAGCATAGTTCTTTGGTTCGGTCATGGGGCTGATCAACGACATAGAGCCCTCAGGGCTCTGCACCAGACCGTGATCTATTCCTTGGCGCTTGGGCGACTTCTCTGAACTGCCTAGTATCGTGAACCCAGTATAGGATTGTGACTGGGGAATCCGGCCGTTTGTGCCATGCCCGTTGGTAGCATTTGGGTGAGCGTACAGCGTCTGTTCGTTCTGCGTCGTCTGCGCGCTTGGAAGGAAGCCATCTTTGACTTCATTGTGACCATTGGCTGAAGCGTTCATGCCAATGGAGGACACGCTCGAGCTATGCTGGTGTGTCTTGGTACCAGCGACAGTGGATTGAGCTCTGACGTCGTTAGCTTGCCCACCTGCCTAAGGCTGGGCTGGAGCGACATTCGGCGCCTTGGCCGCGGGGTGACCATTTGCACTCGTTCCGTTAGTGATTTGTAGAAGCCCATTAGCTGTGTGCATGAGATGAACTCCATTGTTGAGGAGATGGTTTGTAGCATCATGGCCCTGGAAGTCGAGTGACTGTTTGTTTCAGCATGTTAGTTCCATGCAGTTCCGTGCTATCGGGCCTGCCTTACCGGAGCAGAACTGGTATCTGACCGCTGCGGAGTCGAGGAATTGCCAAGGCCTGGGTTAAAGATAAGTTTAGTGTTGGTGCTGTGGCATTCAGGCTGAGCCGTAAACTCACCAATGTAGACCGAAGATGGGTAGTACACGTCGTTACCCCAACCACTCACGCTGTTTCCACTGTGCTGATCATAGAGCGCTTTGTGAAGCATTTGGGCCTCCTCGGCCGTAGGCTCCCTGTGGGAGGCCATCGCGGTCCTTGAGTTGTTAGCCAGCAGGTATCGAAAACAGATGATAGGACTCTTAACTCACATTGTTATGTTCAGAGCAAAGATTGAAGAAATGAGTACGCGCTGGTGTACCAGATAGTGCCAAAGTGCTGCAAAAGAATCTCAGGCAGAATCTAAGGCAAAGTGTGGAAAGTTGCGTATGAAGAGAGAAGAGAGAAGAGAGAAGAGTCGTGCAGAGAGAGGGATTCTCGGGGGTATGAAGAGCGAAGAGCGCGAGGAAAATGAGATGAAAGAGAAGTGCGTGGGATCAAAACATTGCAACGATGAGCTACTCCTCAGCCTGCGGGCGGCTCAGAAAGATCAGATCATCGAGTGAGGCGCCCAGCACAGTGTGGAGCACCACCTGGCCTCGATGACAGAGTCCAGTCCGTCGGCTAGCCGCAACGCATCGAGGAGACGAGATACCATTCTTATGTTGTAGGGCTGTTGATGGGGATCCGAAGACGACATGCGGAACGCGGTCAACCCCCCAGAGCAGCGTGTGACAACGGCGAGTAGGTGAGATCACAAGCCCTCTTCTATTCCCGTCCAGGTGAAATAGATGTTCCGTTCCTATCAGGCCGTCATCTCGGCGAGTTCAGTCGTTTTTAGGACTGCATCCGAGAGGACTCTGGTCAGAAAATCGCCTGATCAAAAGTCGTTTCCGTAACAAACCCCGTCGTTGATGCCATCTTCATTCTACGCGAATCGGTTGCGTCATCTTCGCCAAGAGTCGACCCAAGATAATGCTTGATACCTGGTAAACATTCAAGTTGCTCTAAGTCTCATATGTAGTGGATATTGACAATGTCAAAGGATCATTGTTCCACTTTTGCGCCAAGTCATCGCCCATCGCTTGCTCAACCCACCTATATACGGCCGGCTTTTAATCAAACTGGTGCGTGTTAGCGCATAACAGGCCATGTCGTGACAGCTCGACCTACAGGTGTCAAGAAGGATTCCGCGACGAATCGAGCTCGCGCGTTTAGCTGTGGTCGATTAGCTTTTGCCCTTGCCAGCAAAGGGACGGTGCCGCCTACAAAGAGCTTCATCTCCGATATTTCCTTGTCAACCTCCTCCATGAATTGAATGATAAAGTCCACGAGCTTGTGCTTCAGCATCTCCTCGGTATGGAAGTTCGTTATCAAGAAAGAGATATCGTAGCCCTATAAATTAATCAGCCAAAGATTCCCAGTCTTCGACATCCGAAGTGCGAACCTTAATTGGCTTCCTCCGTAGGATGAAGAATGATTCGGCGCGCTGTGTCAAGAAGCGCGTAAATTTGTGCACCAGGATATGCTCAATCTCGTCGGCCTGCTTGATCTTGATGCTGATGCGCACCGAGTTGATGCTGGGCTCGATGAGCACGCGCTCATTTTCGTTGCGTGAAATGGTCAGGGGCGTAAGGACGACCTCGGGCGAGGTCTGGGCTTCGATTTCGGGGACATTGTGTCGCTCGGCCGTCTGGGATGCGAAGTTGGACAGGGTGAGGGCAGCTGTGAGACTGCTCCGGACAGCCTGGAGATACGGCCGCAGGGATTGAGACTGAGCATCATTAGTTACCAATGCGCTCGGGGACATTGACCAATTTTATAACGCACCATGACGGCGGCAAGCCCTTCCTGGGCTTTTGTCGTGTGTCTCGTGGGTGGTCTCTCAACGTCGCAAGGCGTGGCGGGGTTGAAGTGTCGTTGGACGTCGTCGTCGTCGGAGCTACAGCACAGCCTAGACGTGACGTCTCGGTGGGGCACAGGCAGCTGGGGATCCGGGCGATGTCACGTGAATTGGCGTCAAATCGACGTCAACACTGCGTTCATGGATTCATAAAGGTCTGCTCCTCAGTTCTCTGCATTCTTCATAAATGCGCCGGAAAAGTATTCTATCACGCGAAAAGAACGTGTTTCTTCAAGTGACTGCCCATAGCCTGAAGATTGTGGCTGAAGCTCACAGAAGGCGGCGGAATGTGGCTAAATGCATAACCCCACAGTTCGCGACTCCAGGTACCACCTCGTGACGCACCACTAACCATCACCAAACTTCCGCCACAAGCAGCACTTTTTGCCAATCGGGCTTGCTTCTACTACTTTAACCAGCTGATACACTCCTTGAAGCAAGAATCTGATCAAAAGTTTGGGGGTTTGTAGACCTTATAGAGTCACTATGGCTTCAATACCTGGTTTGTCACCCCTCGTTCCCCACGTCTCAGCAACAACAGCTAACAACCTTCTGTAGTCGTCGTGAAGCACCAAGGCAAAAAGTACACTGTCGACATCGATCCCTCCGCCACCGGCGAAGATTTCAAGCTTCAGCTCTTCTCGCTTACCGAAGTCGAACCCGACCGCCAAAAGATCCTCATCAAGGGCGGGCAACTCAAAGATGACGCCGATATGAGCAAGCTTGGGCTGAAGCCCAATCAGACAATCATGATGATGGGCACTCCGGGCTCCAACGGCTCCGGCTTGGTGCGACCAAAGGAGACCGTCAAATTCGTCGAGGATATGACGGAAGCCGAGCAGGCGCAGCAAGCAGGTGCCACGCCTGCAGGGTTGATGAACTTGGGCAACACGTGCTACCTGAACTCGACTCTTCAGACGCTCAAATCGATCCCGGAGCTGCAGGACGCGCTGTCAACGTACAACACTAAGAATGGAACCTTGATGGGCGGTGCGCAGCTAGATCTGGCCTCGCAGTTGGCGAGCCTGTACAAACAGATGGGCGACACACAGGAGTCATTCCCACCCATGGGGTTTCTGGGCGCACTGCGAAGTGTGTTCCCACAGTTTGCAGAGCGTTCAAGGCAAGGAGAAGGATATGCTCAGCAGGACGCGGAGGAAGCCTGGTCACAAATCGTCCAGCAGCTGGGACAGAAGGTCAAGGTCAAGGAAACAGACGACGCCCCCGAGATCTCCTTTGTCGACAAGTTCATGTCCGGCGAGTTTACGTCTGAGCTAGTCGCAGATGAGGAGGAAGCCAGGAACAATGAGCAGCCCGTCGTCAGTCGGGACCAGTTTGCCAAACTCAACTGCCATATCGACGGCAAGACGAACCACCTCCGCGATGGTATCCTGGCAGCTCTCAGCGAGAAGCTGGAGAAGAATTCCGAGACGCTCGGTCGTGACGCCGTTTATACCAAGACATCGAAGATTTCGCGTGCGCCCAAGTATCTGACGGTGCACTTTGTCAGGTTCTTCTGGAAGCGCGATTCGCAGAAGAAGGCCAAGATCATGCGAAAGGTCACATTTCCCCAAGAGTTGGATATTGTGGAATTCTGCTCGGATGACCTGAAGAAGGCACTGATCCCCGTCCGCGACAAGGTCCGCGAGATCCGCAAGGATGAGGAGGACCAAGAGCGCGCTAGGAAACGTCGCAAGAAGTCGCACGAGCAAGACGTAGGCGATATTGCCGGTGGCGCAGGTCTGCCGACCGAGAAGGAGAGGAAAGAGAAGGAAAAGAAGGAGCAAGAAAAGGCCGAGCGTGAGGGCAAGTCGAAAGAGAAGAAGTCTGGCGATGGAGACGTTGTCATGGGCGAAGGCGAGACGTTCAAGACCGATGCGGAGGTGGAAGCTGAGCAGGCCGCTGCCATCTTGGAGGCCAAGAAGGAGCTCAACTCTCTCATTGACCCAGCGCTTCGTAAGGACGATGGCGCCAACCAGTCGGGACTGTATGAGCTCCGCGGCGTCGTCACCCACCAGGGTGGTAGCGCCGACAGCGGTCACTACACAGCCTACGTCAAGAAGGCTGCGCCTGTGGATCCCAAGACTGGCAAGAGGGGCGAGGAGGATGGCTTGTGGTGGTGGTTCAACGACGAGAAGGTCACTGAGGTCACAAGCGATAAGATCGATGCGCTGGCCGGCGGTGGTGAGTCACATTCTGCGCTGATCCTGCTGTACAAGGCAATTCCGTTGCCCACAGCCGAGGGCGTTATCGAGTAAAGATAGCAACACTGGCGGAGTATACATAGATCACGAAATGTGAATGGGGAATGAACACAGTATGAAAAATGTTTGTACAGGCTTTGTAGCCGAAGGGGTATCTAAAATGCAGAACGCTATCCCGTCTATCATGCTCCATGATTCCAAATGTTCCACGCCTCGAATGCTGGTAATTATGTGGTGTCCGTACTCCCCACAAGCGAGTTCCTCGTCATTCTGTTTTCCTTTGCGCCCTAATAGCCCTTCGTCTCGCCTTTTCCGCCTCGCGCTCTTTCACCTTCTCCTCGAAAAGATCGATTTTCCGTTGTATTTGGCCCCTGGTGTCCAGCAGCGCTCTCTTCTGCTCCTCCAGGACGGCAATTTGTTCGTGCGGCGAGGTCTCGCGGAATTCTCGAATGGCGTCGGCCTTTTGCTTGTCGGCCTTGAGTTGCGCGCCGGTCAGGGACCCGACAGTGATGACGGCACCAACGGCAATGGCGGAGATGCCGGCTTTGGCTTTGGTAAAGGAAGACATGTTCCGTCCAGAGTAGGTTTACCAGGATTCAAGCCAGATTTTGCGGGAGCGTTTTGCCCGATCGTCACTTGCAGCGGGCAGTATTGAGGTCTGCGAGCTGACCGTTGATCTCTGCGATTCCTGCGAGTGCCGGTCTAACGGTGATTCGGCTTGGGGGGTTGCTGTCGATGTAGGGTTGAGCCTGTGTAGCTCAATGTCGTCGCCCAGCAAGATTATGCTCGATCGTGAAGGTGTTGACCAAGGACTTGGCAAAGTGGGGCTGTGGTCGTAGCCGGGGTTCTCGGGGTGCAGGGACGGTAATGAGCGATGCAGGAAGAGACAAGACATCTCATTGCCAGGTATCCGTATCCAGGGTAGAAGATACTCTGTACGCAGGGAAACACGTTGCCTCTGATGTCATTAAATTTATGTTGAGTTGCAAAGTGGTGAGAAGTGAGGTTGGAGATCAGCTCCACGAGTTAGCTCATCCTTTTGTCTTAGGATTTGCGCCTTAAGTGACAAAGTTGCCAGGCGTCTCGTGACTTCCATAGTGCCTTGTCTGCCGGGAAATGCGGTGCAGGGTAGTCAGGATCCGAACAGTCGGATGCCACGAGGTGCCATGAGTCGACCGGGCGCCGCGTTTTCACCTTGCTAGAATAGTTGAGTCAGTGTGCAAAACTGATGCAAATGTGGATAATTTGAATAAGTAGTCAGACACGGGATCGAGGAACCCGTATTCAAGGTGTTGTTGCGAAAATGACATAATTGAACCCCTCCTAGGCTCCATAAGTCTCATCCACAGTCTCTCTCGCCTTGCTCATCTGGTAGCAAAGATATTGTCTCTCTTTTCATCTCGATATTACATGTTGCGCGTTCTTTAAGAACAGAACATTCACACAATGGGCAAAACACCACGAGTCTTTCTGATACGCCATGGCGAGACGGAGTGGTCCCTCAATGGCCGTCACACGGGGACCAGCGATATTCCCCTCACAGCCAACGGAGAGGCTCGCATCAGAGCAACTGGACAAGCGTTGGTAGGCCACGATCGATTGATTGTGCCCAAACAGCTGGCTCATATGTAAGCAAACCACCAACTCGATGTGTCCAAATGCGCGGATGGAGTGGTAGTGAAAGCCATGAAAGCTGGAGAACTGTTGCCAGAGCCAACGACGAGCAGATGCAAGCGGGCTTTGTCTGAAGAAAAGCAAGTGCACAGTATTTCACGTCTTCCAAGGGCCAAAGTTGAATTATTGTGAGCCTGGCATGGGCCTCGTTGCACTCCACTCATGTACATGTCGACCTGGACCTGTGCCTCCAACCCTCGCAGCTTGCCTCGCGTTCGGTGAGGACCAGCCCCTCGAGACACCAGACACATGCAGAAAATTCCCTGGCAAGCTCATTGCTGACTATTTGCTAGCTACGTTTCCCCTCGCAAGCGTGCTCAACGCACCTTTGAGCTCCTGAATCTTGGTATCCCCGCTGAGCAACTCCCTTGGACACTGCATGGCGAGCAACCCAGCAAGCGCGAAGAACTGTCCAACTGTGGTGCGCGTGTCGAAATCACAGAGGACATTCGCGAATGGGACTATGGAGACTACGAAGGCGTGACTAGCCCTGATATCAGGAAACTTCGAGCTGAGCAGGGGCTGGACGAGGGCAAGGGAAGGACATGGGACATCTGGAGAGATGGATGCCCTGGTGGCGAGTAAGTTTCGAGTTGGCCCTCTGGAGATCTCTCCGTCTCGTCTTGAGCATGCATGCTTGAGACTCATCAGTGCTGTGGTAATGATTTGAGCGGAAAGACTGACAACCCAGGATGCCCGACGACGTCACAGCCCGTCTTGATCGCCTCATCGAAGATCTCCGCACCAAGTACCATGGCCCCTGTATGGACGGTGATGCTCCTAAAGGCGACGTCCTCATCGTAGCACACGGCCATATTCTCCGTGCCTTTGCCATGCGCTGGGCCAACAAGACACTACAGGATGGCCCGGCGTTCTTACTTGAGGCTGGTGGCGTTGGTACCTTGAGGTGAGTCCATGTGCCCACTCGGCGGTGAATCAAGTCAACTGACGTCCCTCAGTTACGAGCACAGCAACATTGACGAACCCGCTATCCTCTTGGGCGGTGCTTTCGTTGTTGACATTGCGGAAAAGGGACTGCAATAATCGCAATCAGGGGTTGGCGGGCCTGACGCAGACTACGCTAGCTGGCCGAAATCATGTTTAATAAGTTATGGCATTTCACGTACTATAATAATCGTCGTCCTGATACTGAATGTCAGTCGTGCTTACAACTTAGCCCCCCTCGCCAAAAATACACTCCTCTCCATCCTTCGATCACCCTTCTCCCCTGCCCAGAAAACAATCGGCTCCTTGAGCTTCTTGAAGGCAAACTCCCCCCCGCAGCCTGCGTCCTCAAACATCTTCCGCACGTTGTCCTCTGTGAACCCGTGGTGCGTCACCCCATACGCCCCAGTTGCCTCCGGCGCATGGGGTAGAAAGTCGAGGATGAACAGGACACCACCGGCCTTCAAGCGCTCAGAGAGACGTTTCGCAGATAGAGTGGTGTCATCAAAGTGGTGGAAGCCAGCGCCAACGCCTGCAAGATCAAAGTTGTAGAATTTGGGGTCGGAGAAAGCTTCGGGAGACGGGTCACCAGGGAGCGTGATGTTTCCCAGATAGGCCTCCTTCTTGTCCGGGAAGGTTCCCTTTCAGAGATTCAGCCATTGTGTCTCTTCGAATGCATACGTAGTGCTTACCTCGCTTTTGGCCTTGGCGTTGTACGCCTCGACCATGCTCTCCGCTAGGTCGATGCCGATGGACTGGCTAGCCCGGGATGCGAATGCCTAGACATCTGTTAATATTCTAGGTTCTCTTGAGCACGGCGACTTACCCTTGACAGCAAACCCGTGCCGCAAGCATAGTCAAGCACGCGCCCGCCCTGCTTCAAGCCTATGAACTCTTCGGCAGAGGCCTTGATTTCATCCTCGAGTTGGCCAACGCCCTTCTCGTGTCTCTTGTCGTAATCGGCAGCAATTTTACTAGTGCAAATATTAGTCTATCGGCTCCCGACCTCATCGGCGCCGATGGAGGAGCTAACTTGAAGTGCTCCCGATTGGCGTTGAGAGAGTCAGACATGATGTGCTTGACTGTTCTCAGCAGGCTTTCTCGGAGCTTGGGACCAGGCTTAAGATTGGATAGAGGTGTAATGAACTGCGATAATGTCGAAGACAAGCCTGGGGTTATTCGTCTCTGATCACGTTGTGGTCGAGTGCAATTGAAGCAATTACTTTGGAACGTGCAGCTTACTGTTTTTACTAACTTGGAGCGGAGACTTTTCGGATAGTTGACGTCGACATTCGACCATCTGGGGATCTCCCGCGCAATGCCCTCGGATACTTTGAAGATTGTCTTTCTTATGTTTGTCCTTGCTATGCTAACCATACGTCTACTATCCGGAAGGCTCGGGGTTTTACAATCAATACCCAGGTGTACATGCAGTGTCCAGAGTCCGCATCATTACGACAGCATCAAGAGCATTGGAAGCAAAGCTTTGGCCAGGCCTGTTTTGTCGACACCTAACGGGGGAACCGCGATATGGGAATGCAACGCTTTTTACGAGTGGTATGTTGTGAAGGACGCCGAGCAATACATCAAGACGCGATCACCACAAGCAACTTGCCGCAAGTCACTGGCTAACGTGCGACTGGCCACGAGCAGCGCCCCGGGATCCCGCTACTTCCGATAACCACCCCAATAGCAGGCGGCAGAGCCTTTGCAGCATGTCCATTTCCGAATCGGGCAGCCGTTTGACGCTCACTCATCGTGCGCAACGCCCAATAACCTACGTATTCTAGGGCCAGCCAGCGATATGCACAAGGAGTTTCACACCCCAACGGCACCCTCAGGCCCGCGCATGGGCCATGGCCCATATCAAGGCCCAGCGTTGACTAGTTTAGTAGTCCCCAGGCCGCCCAACTTCCACCTGCACGAGCGCCTCGGACCGAACATAGTCTGGCCTCTGGGCCTGCGGCCACCCTGGCTTACTTTTAACTCGCCAGTACGTGGGCGCACCATGGTACTAAAGAACACAATCACGCAGGGCTTTTGAGATCCTCCACCACGCCCGGTTCATTCTCCGCGTCTTGCAACAACTCAAGGATTGATACTTGGCTCATGAGGCTACAACGAATCACCCCCTCAATCCTGCTGCTCCGAAACCCTAGTTATGGGCGGGCTGTTGGGACAGACCAAGGATTGGGAGTCATGTCGCGGGGTAGGTAGACACTCCACGGCTGGACGGCCGTTATGCCCAATGCATGCAGTTTGCCTCGACCGTTTTCGGTCCCCTACATGATGCATGTCGGTCGAAGGGCTGGTAGATGCTGCTACCGTGCAAGATACAAGCTGTAAGGCGACCGGGTTGGGTGGCCGCCTGCGGTGAGCGAGGCTTGTCGCACACCGCCGGTTCGTTGGTAGGCTGATGCAGGACGCCATCGAGCGCGGGCCCGGTCAATGACAATCATGGCATGCCCCAGATGCAATAAGAGTGACGGATAAAGATTCGGGGACCATAGTATTAGACTGTTAGCGCCACGGGAAGCGAGTGATACACGCACTTACGTATACAATATCGTAAATCGCAAAGACGACCTACCTGTCCACCGACCTACGTTACCACCACCACCACCACCACCACCACCACCACTGGCTGGATGGGGCCAGCTGCACGATGTAGTGTCGGCCCGTCACTGTGCATCCGCCATTGACAAAATGCTCCGTTCTTGATCATTGGTGCCCGGCGGCGGCTGTTCAGCTGACGGTGGAAAGCTTGTAAACATGAACGAAAGCGTTGGTCGACGAGTAATTATACTAATACCAACAATAGCTCCACGAGCTATGTAGATCAATGCAGGCGTGTCTGAGAAGACTGTTGGTCACAGGATCGCTCAGTCATGTCGCCCGTGCAGCTCGTTTGCGTGCTTTCTCCAGCGCACCACTCAAGCTGCATAGCGCACAGCGTAGTAATAATATTACATGGAATAGATGATAAGCCAGCCTGACGAGTGACGAGTGCATCGTGTGGGCCGCCCTGAGGGCACAACCCGCTCCAAACATTATCATGAAGCGGGCTGCTGAGGTCGGGCGGCAGCAGTCAGCGCTTGTAATGAACGAGGAACCACTGGGGAACACAGCGAGGAGATCCCAGCTTTATTACAGTCGTCTCTACAGTGGCCGATGCACTGGCGACAGACCAAGAGCTGAGAGAAGAGTCGGAAGAGTTGGCCGCGCAGCTCCCAACTCATGCATCTGTGGCGCTGTGTGAAGGACAGCTCGGATACGACCCATCATTTGTCGCCCTGCCTCACACTCACAGTCGCGGACTAATTAGCTCCCAACCCAGTCGACGATTCGCGACTTCGCACTGTCGCTGCGTGTGTCCCTAAGTCGCTCCAGCTGGAGAGTCCAGCTTGCAGGGGGTGCGTATGCAGCAGAGGATCCAAAGGAGTGAGCCGAGTCATTCCATTCAGACCGGATACTCAACCCTCCCGGAATTCCGCGCGGCTGAACGGTGGCTGCTGCTGTCTTTCGCATTTGTCACCGTCGCACATTGCACTGTTGACATGCGTGAGGGTGCGTAGACGCTCATCATGAATGGAATGTCAGCAAAGAACCCCGACATGGATGCAAGGATAACGACTCCTCACACTCCACCCTGGATGTCACAGCGATTCCCAAGTCGCTACCGCGACTCGACCGTGAAGTTGAATGAATGAACCCCTGTCATCTTGGGCGGTGTGCGCCAGGTCAGATTGCAGACACAGGGCGAGCCATGGATAGGGAAGCATCAACGATCATTGGTCCGGAACAGGGTAGAGCGTGAAGCGGGCGATGGGGCGGGAAGACGATGCATCTCGCGCATGAGGTGAATATCATGTGACTTTTAACGCACGCGTGCGATTGGCGGACCGAGCCTCTTCCCGGCGGCATCCAATTACCAAAAAGACAGGCTGGCGCCTTGGCAGTCTGGCTGCGGATTCGATGCAAGGGCGCAGGAAATGAAAACGGTATCCATGTCGCGCCCGTCGTGGGGTCCCTTGCTTCGACCTCGAAGCTGAAGACAATCAAGCCAGCCCCTAATTAGATCCGATTTCTCGGTCCATCTCCATTGTACGGTGCGTATCAAGAGGCACGCAAGGTGTTGTTGTCCTGTTGTCCACCAGGGGGCGTCGCCCGACCACGCTCTACACACATCAGCTCAAGTACGACTATCATTCGACCCATGACTGGGTCTGACATTTCACATCATTGCTACAGATCAATCGTATCGGACTACCGGGCTGCTTGCGCACTGATGACTTATTATTGATGCGCCAGTCAGATCCCAGGGTAGGCGTCGTGGTGATCTACGTGCTAGTTTTATTAGTTCGGTCTAGGCTAGCCGCATGCAGTTCGCGGCTCGAGACATGACCACAAGCAATGCCCAAGTTACACGTACAACTGGTATTCAATCATGTTTTCAGGATTCATAGGCAAATGAAAGAAAGGCGCGGGCAAAAGGCGAAGGGCGATGTACTTGTCAATCTAGAAGGGGCTTCGCTCCTGGGCTCCTGCCTTCGCGCACCCGTACCCCGCGCGGTTGGTACCACCTCTCTGTAGCAGCCTGGCTGCCCAAATCCAGAACTATAGGACTACTTTGCTGACTTCGGATCAACGTGTCAGCTTCAGAACTCGGAGTCGAGCTCACCCAAACGAGACTGCACCTCGCACCGCGACAAAGCCAGGTGCAACCCGGCAGACGGTATTCTCCTTCGCAATTAGGAGTGCACTTAGAGAGAAACTTACGTGCTGATGGGCCAACCTCGAACAGCTTCCCAGGGGTGTGTGTATCGCTCGAAGCCGATCTTGCGCAGCCTACGTCCGCACAAACAAGTAGTACTTACTTGCACAAATTTGAGATGAGATGGCGCGGACAATACAGTCAAGACGACATGAACAAGCAGGAGCAGCCAAGCCTCATTCCCATATTCTCCGAGGACAGCCAACAGCGCCCAGCACTAGCACCACCAAGCTGGACGAGCCACTGGCAAGAGAAGAAACAGCACGACGGGCATGAAGAACCTCGATGACAACGCTGATACAACCTTGTGATTGGCCGCGACCATCACGACTTGGCGTCAGCTTTCCTCAAGACCGGGATTCATTATCCTCCACAACGTCGAGAATTCCCCTAGAAATTTGCAAACACCAAGTCACCAACGACCCGGGACGATACCCTGATGCTTACGGGTTACTGATACTAAGTACTGTGGCTTCGGCTGGGATCCGAGCTGGCTTTTGCCAATGAGCACCATCACCGGCTCTCACGCAAGGAGTACCAGAGGCTGACAAGACTATCAACTACCGACAGAGTTGCTCAATCCTGGACGCGATAAACTTCGGGTGGGTGCGTTCCGAGACGATGTGCTTTGAGGGTGGTACAGCTGCTGACTACGAGTACCAGTGTGGACATTGCAAGGCGCAGCCTTCGCAAGTTGACGCGAAGCCATCTCTCGATAGCCCTGACATATTCTCAGGCTGTGGGCCAATCAACCATCTTGAGTGGAAGACTGCCAGGAGAGAGAGCAGGGATCACCCTCCATTCCGAGCCCATCAGCCCTCCCAATTGCCTATGGGCTGCTCGAATGTGGAGTCGCTGTCACCTTTCTCACGTCTAGGCAGGCCCAGAACTTGCGACGGGTGGGAAGGATACGGTACAAAATAACCGATTCTACTAGCGGAACGGGTGCAACCGCATCGATGCATGAGACCGTCAGCGACGATTGGCAAGGCCGATGGGGGCACCGTCATCATCTCGAATGGCTGCCACATTGCGGGGACTTCTGGCCCTTGCCCTCCACAAACGGTCGATGCCGCCTTGATGTTTGACATCTGGATGACTGCTGGCAAGCCCACTACTTGCGCTTGATGCCGCGTGAAATGTGGCGGCCCCTGGCAGCACGTTTCCCCTGAGGTGATGGGAGAGCGACACTACCGATGCATGGTAGGATTTCAGTAGCCCGTGCCGTGCCGCTCCGGGCCATGCAGATGGATATACGTAGCACTTGGCTCGCGTCTCGAGGTCTGTTACATCCCCAGCATTACAGTGTTATCTTTGTTTGGCCAAAGGATGGGCCATTTCGTTACCATACAGTCGGGACCTTATCACCAGCCGAAACTTTCGCTGAGACCAGCCTTGAGCAGTGAGCTGCCTTTGCTTTGCATCCTCGAGGGCTTTCTCCCTGTTGTGACCGTTGTGACGAGCATCTATCCGTACCTGATCCTCCATCCTTGGCCTGGTAGCGGGCCAGCAGCGGCCGTCGCGGGGGGCGGGACGGCGGGAGGCAAATCTATCAGATCGCCGAATAGCAAGAAAATGCATGTGCGGAGCGAGCCACTATTGTTGCATGAGAGAAGGATAACACGAGCAAGTGGTGAGAAAGATGACGACGAGACACGATTGCTCAAATGCTGCCCGCCCACCTGCATGCGGAGGCATGTCTTTGGGTCTCTTCCTGCAGGCAGCCGCTGTGATGAATGCAAGCAGCTGCACGCGTTCAGAGTGCCCGTCCTCTGCGCAAAGACGCTGCAACAATCATCAACACCGACATGCGACTTTTGAGCCTCGGTTATGGGCGTCTGCCTCGGGTTCCAGTACGGGGCATCTGCCATCTCGCGGAAGCAAGGGACCTCAATGTACGCCGCAGTCATTGAAGAAAGTACATTGCTGCGATCAGTAATATACGTGCATCGCCGATAGAACGTGTTTGCTTTTTTGGCTTGTGTTCCTTTCTGCCTTCCCCGTCGAAAGCTTGAGGTCGGCGGCCTGGCCTGACTGACGAGTCTTTCCACGCGGCAAACCCCTGTCGGACAGCATCCACAGTCTAAAAGCGGTGAGGGAGCATCCGCGGTTGCAGCAGGATGGGAGGGTGTGCTGCCGGCCACGCCCCCTCCCAGGACCCGCGCTGGAGCCGACCCGCAGTGACGCCGCCACCCGGGTCCAAAGTCGAAAACCCAGAGGAGGGCACAGTGCAGTAGCGTGCGCGGCGCGGGACCTGGTAAAGTGATACTGCTACGGTAGTCACCAATAGCATGTCGTCCAGCAGCTGGGGTCGCCGTCGTTAGCTGCTCCCGTGACGACGACTGGACGCAGCCTACCGTCCCAGCGAGACATGGTTCCTAGCCAGACCCAGTGGAGGTCTGGAGGATGGACATCAATCGGCCGCGGTGCGACGAGGCGGGCCAGGCGGCAGTGAGTCGCGACAGGCTTTGACTGCTGCGGCCCGTGGCGTCCAACAGCCGTCTTCGGGAACCCACGCGGCCACACAGGTGAGGTCAGCATCACTAAATTTCACCATCAAGCACTCTGCCAATTCTACGTACTGCGTAATTATCTCGGTAGAGGGGACGCACTGTCAAAGTACAACGGCGACAACGCGACATACTACATAGCAATCATCCGGATCCAGCAGGAATTGAACAAGTTCACCAGGCTTCTCGAGTGGTGAGGAAGACGGGTGCGAAACCCATTCCAGTCGCTGAGGCGGCTCTCGATCAACAATCCTCTGCCTTCATTTAATTCCTTCTGGAGAGGTTGCGCCGAGCCAGCACCAGTCCGCGTTTGCGTACGCCCTGTCTCACTCAAGGACAACAACAACCACCCAGGCGATCATCGGAGCTGCTGTTGAAGGCAAGGGAACGAACGGGCCGGGCTGTTTGGAAGTTAGGTCGTGTTTCTGGCTCCCTGTCGTGTCAACTGTGGGACGAGGACAAGCGTCACGCAGACAGGGCTCGTCCCGTCCCTCACCGAGACAACTCCTTCGCACTCGCGTGAGCTTGACGCACACGGCAGCTGGTTGTCTCCTACGTAAGTTACTAGTCATCAACCAGGATAGCCATCTACCGGTTGCTTTTCATCAACGCCTGGTCAAGCGAGTGGTCGAATGGGCTGCCATGGCCCATGGATCACAAGGCGATTCATCATTTAACCGGGCAACGGCCGAGCGCCCGAGCAGCCTTCGATGGCTCTTGGAGGAAGAGACGCATGCAGAAGCAAGAAGGCAGCGACATACGCATGGCCACGTCGACGACTTCTATGACGCTGATCAGTAAACTGCGGTAACAATTGTTGCGAGTGTCCGATGCCAGGCCGTCAAGACCTGATAAGCTCAACGGATGGACGAAAGCACCACACGAGTTGCGCAGGCTGCGGCCTTGCCTGCAGCCTTCCTGCCCTCCCGACAGTGAGTGTTCAGTGGCCTTCCCGTTCTGCCCACTTGTTGATGAATTTCCCGCCGGCGGTGCGGTGCGGTGCGTTGCGTACCGCCATGCCAGTCAACAACCCAGCCAACAGCCAGGCCCCAGCATCAGTGCTGCATCATCGACACGCAGCGGCCGGGACCAAGCGCAGTCGAGGCCCAATAGAGCCTGCTGCAGCGCAAGCCAGCGAACGAGCATCGACAAGGAGATTCCCGGTCACTCCACCGCTCGCGTTTGCCCGCCAGAAGCCTGCAGAGCCCACAGAAAGCGCAGCGCCCAACGACAGACTGCGTGCATGCGTACCCTGGATACGCGGCAGGTCATTGGGTGAAGAAAAGTGTGCCCCTGCTGGCGTAGCTGGTCCTGTGGCTCTGAGAACCAGTCGTTTGACTCAAGGAACGGTCCCATTGTCCCAAGCACCCCACACGCAGCTGGTGCTGCCCAAACTCAAAACACTACGAATGCTGACACCCCGGAACAGCCTGGCTAGGGGCACCCCATCGCAGGTGCCTTCCATGGTATCCACACCTGAAGAATGTGTTCCACCACATACATGCACACCTCCAGTCTCTCTGCTTGCAGCTTGCCAACTGGACGGTACGGACACCTGGGTTCTCAGTTCTCACCTGCCTTCCTTGCAGTTGGGTGTACGTACGCCCCAGCTAATACCCCAAGACGGTCCATGGAGCCCATCCCGAGCCACAGGCACCCTCCCTCGGACCCCCTTCCCATTGTGCTGTGGACTCGTGGTTTATCACGTCCAGTCTTTTGTTCTTGCTCGCAACGTGAAAGTCTCCGTATCAAAACCCTCGCTTGATCACTACCTGCGCACCTACCACGACCTTTCGACGTCGCGCAGAGATCTATCACAACACGACCAACGAGGCCGTGCGACGTGCACTTGATTTCAACGGTCGACACGGAGTGAAGAGGGCCGTACAAGTAGGTACGGTAGTCACGCCGCAGACAGTGCTGGAAGCAAGCACCTTTTTCTGCGAGTGCTCCAACGTCAGACGACGCTGCTGCAGGTCTGCTGCGCGCGTATCCTCCACCCTGGAACTGGAGTAGCTACGTGTGTGTGTTCACTGCGGGTTTTCCAGACTCTCTTTTGCCCTTTTGTGAGAGTCCGGATCTTGACTGGCTCGAGTCGCCGCTGCGCTGGTGCAAATACCTAGTCCTTGTTGACCTTGGTTCTCACTACGGGGTTTTAGACCGGCCTGGGTCTGGTCCACACTGCCCGCTGCACCTGGACTCTTCAGGCGCCTCTCATCTCATTTCTACCTCACCTCACCTCTGTTCACCTCTGTTCGCCTCCCAGCTACTCGCCTGCACCCCGATTCTCCCCTCATCATCACACATCGCGGTCGACCTCATCTCTCACCGTCACAACCGGCCATCTCCACGACGATCGTGCGACGATTCGCTGGCGGGGGACGACGAAACAACTTGTTGCCTCACCACCGTTGTCCCATCACGTGCAATAGGGTCCAACAAACAAGGCGACACCTGGAAGGACGGGTCTGCGAACCGAAAGGCATAGTCGCGTCAAGTCCTCAAGATACATATCGCAAAGCAAGGTACGTGAGATTCATTTTCTGCATTTGCGCCACTGTTTTGTCCTTGTCTTGTTTTCATGTACCGGGCCCATCATCTTGCGCACGACGTATCGAAGCACATCAGGGACATGAACGGCAATCTCAGCTCGATGGGCCAAAGCGCGTCTGGCCATCGACGTGCCACCTTTGCATGGGATCTTGGGTCTTCAATGCAAGATAAAAATTGCTCCGCATAGTGCCAACAGGCGCGATTCAAGATCGAAGAGGAGGGCATAGTTTGCATGCAGGCACGACGTCGACACTCGTCGCTCATGACTGGGAGTTCACCGGCACTCGACTGATGAATGCGGATTGCTCATGGCACCTCAATCGACTGGAACACTTGCTGCGCAAAGGCGCCCCAAACGTTGAATTTGCATTTGCATTGCAAGTGTATGGGCGATGGAAAGCCTGACGCTTGCGCGCGCGTGCCTGCGCATGTCCACAAAGTCGCTCTCACATCTGGTAGCGGTAGTCGTCGAACACAAATTTGACGCGCTTGCGGTTGGCTTTTAGCGTGGGTTGATCACCACCCAACAAGATTTTGCTGGTGCACCATGGAGGCTCAGCTCGCCGACCACTTCACCTCCTGCCGGCAAAAAAAAGACTTACTTGGCAGCCACGAAGCCGCTTCTGGTGGAATGAAGGGGTTAGCGGTCGACGGAAACGTCCGTGGACTGTGATCTCATGGCTGAATTCAGCCGAGCCGGGAGACGATGGTTCGAGATATCCGCTTGGCAAGAATTTGCTGGCATTCCAGTCCTTCGGTCGCCGAGTCGAGACACATCCAGGCGACCATCGCGCACCGCTCGGTTCATCCCCGGCTCTGCGAGGCTGCTGGCCTATCTCATCGCTTCCTGCCTGCCTGCTTGGCCGCGCCGCCGCCGCCAGTCGAGCCCCTCCCTCCCCCAGGCCGTCAGAGCTGCTCCTGGCTAGACTAGCAAGAGAAGATCGGGGCGTCCCCCTAGGAGCCGCTGGATTGCCTCCTGGGCCCTTACCTTAGCAGCAGCCTCGACTTGCCAGCGCGCCAACATGGTGGCCACCACGAGCTCCGTCCGTCAGGCTGAGCTTGGTCTGCTGAGCTCGATGACCCGAACAGGTATGGGCCATGGCCAGCCAGCCAGCCGGGTCCGTCCTCTCAGGAGCTTGGCTCACGATTGGCTGACTGTCAGCTCCAGCCCTGGGCCAACACCCCCGGAACCCGTTTTCGTGTCCTGGGTGCTTCCGTGGCCAGGCCGTGGCCGTGGCCGCTCTCGCAGCAGTCGGGTGTCTCTGGCTACTGGGATCAGTGCATACAGAGGGTTGTAAGACCGGGCGCTCCGCACCGCACCCTTCGCTGCATTCCCTTCACCTCCGCCGCTAAAGAGAGGATACCGCCTAAACCTTGTCTCGTCTGCCTGCTATTACCCTTCAATTCCTCCCCTCCTCCCCCGGCCCGGTCCCCGTCACCTTTTTTTTATCCACCTTTGGCGCGTTGCTCGTCGTGTACCAGTGTCGCGAGTCGTTTTTGTCCCTGTTCAGTGTACTTACTGTCTCTGTACACCGGTAGATCACTTTCCGGACCTCTCTAACATAATCGCTCTAGTACATATCGCAAAAAGGAGAGAAGGGCACTGGCGAAACATACCGAACAGGGGGCTTTACAAGCACGCCTAGGCCTTGTCTGACGTAGCATGGCCGACGATCGCCATCGCAACGACTATCCTCAGCACCGACCAGAAAATCGCTATCCGTCGCAGTCGCTGTACCCGCCTCCCGACGCCGTTCAACGTGCAGCAGACGACCAAGCGCGCCCCGGGATGGCTGCCCCTTCTGTATCACTGCCTTCTATGCACGACCCTCGAGCACCAGGCTACGGGCCACCGCCTGGCAGCCACGGATACCCATCAGACCACCGCTATGCCTCGCCTAGCACGACGAATGGCTATCCGCCTCCGCCTCCTCCACCTGGCCAACAACCGCTAGGCAGTTACCTGCCGCCTCCTCAGCAACATCCCGATCCTCGCGCGGGGCAAGGCTATCGAGGACCCGAGCCCTACCCACCGGGCCGCCCGCAGCCTGGTCCATATGGGCAGGAGCCTCCATATAGGCATCCAGAGCCCTACTACTACCAGCAGCCGCCTCCCGGGGCGCCAGGCCCGCCGCCGCAAGCGTACTACCATCAGGGGCCGTATCCCCAAGAATATGGGCCTCCTCCAGGGGGACCGCAGATGCCACAGGCGGCTCCACGACAGAGGACATCCATCGCCTGTAAATATTGTCGCAAGCGCAAGGTAGGTTCGTTGGGAAGGTGTAGGTAGGAGTCCGACGCTGACATGACCTAAAGATTCGGTGCAGCGGGTACCACAACGGGGGCAAGTGCCAGAACTGCGCGCGCATGAACCAAGAGTGCGTCTTCCAGCCAGTCTCGTCAACGAGCGGTGCCGCATTCATTCCGGTCTCTGCAGTTCCCGGCGGCGTCCCGCCAGGAACACCTCTATATGGAGCATACGGACAACCGCTGGCGCCCCAGCAAGGGTTGGCCTATCCTCCTCAGGGTGGTCCTTCGGGGCAGCAGCAACCACCGCCACCGCAGCACGGTCAGCACCCACAGGGTCAACATCAACAGCAGCCACCACCACCTCATGGTGGCTACTATGCTCAGCCGCCGCCGCCGCACCATCAGCAACACCCGCACCCGCACCCGCACCAGCCTCAATATCCGCCTCCGCCGCACCACGGTGAGGCTCCGGCACATGCTCCAGGACAAGGGCCGGGACCGGGAGTGGGACCGGGGCGACATGCCCAGTCCCCTGCGGAGTCGGCGTACTCGTGGACTTCGAAGCCCGAGGATAGCTCGCAGAGTGGCCGACGTCGTCGGAGATCTGAAGAAGATACGGATGCGTACCGCCCACCACCACCTAGGGTCGGCGCCACCGAGGACGAGCCTAGACGCCGCTCCCCGGCCGAGTTTTCGAGCAAAAGCAGTCCTGGCGGGTTACCTATGCGATCCTTCTCGACGCACAGCCCGCGCAACCCGGTTCTTCCCCAGGTGAAGACGGAGAGTCAGCCTGGTACATACAGCGATCGCTCCCCGGGGCATGCGACCATGACACAGAGTGGAGGGTCTACACCAGCTCGCCAGGCACCGGCTCCGAGCGTGACGCCCACCAACCAGCCGGCGCAGCTCCAGGGACAGCCTGGGCAGCAGGGACAGGGCCAGGCACAGCAGGGTGGACAACAGGGGACGTCGGTCATGAGCTTGAGCAACCTGGTCGACAAGAATGACATTGACAGGGGCATGATGGACAGATTGAATCGGCCACGCAACCCTGGAGCGCCCGCCAAATGAGGGAAAACGACTTGTTGGGACGGGAGACACCATGCGGGGTGGACACTGCCGGACAGCGTCAAGCACACGACAATGCCCCAGTCCCGCGAGGGATAATCGACGACTCGCAAACGACTCAGACGACTGTTCTGGGATGTCACCATGGAGATGAGAGGTGGTCTGGATCACCACCGCCCACGTCAACCGGGCAACGTCCAAATGCCTTCTGATGGACGACGGCCCCTTGCGTCGAGCCCGCGACAAGTACAGGGGCTGCGTTCACCTGGATCATCACTGGGGTACGCTTGCACTTTGCCTATTCTTTTGTTGGTTACAACGCAGCTTGTTCTCTTGCTTCCCGGGGCGACGAAAGGAGGAATATCAAAAAAAGACACCTGGCCTCACGGCCCAAACAGCGTTACTTGGTTTGATTTATTGTTCAGGACGTATGCGGAGGAAGATATTCTTTTTTGCGTCTGCCGCGATCTAGTTTGGTGGTGTGCGCTGATGTACATACTAGCTACCAACCTAGTGGATACTTAGCGGCATGGTTTCTTCGTTATCATCTTTCACACAGAGAGCGAGAGTTCTTGGTCGGCAACGACCGGATATAGCAGCCGCCAGGCTGTTTGTGGACTTTTGGCGTCAATGCAGATAATGTTGGTACATATATACACACGCCGGACACTCTGTGATCAATCTCCTCCCAGCAGCAATCGAGGGGCTGCTGCTGACCTGACCGCTGGCCCGGCTCTGCACCTTTCTGCCGTCTTACAATCTCTTGGCTGATGCGATGGGCGACTTGACACGGTAGGCACATTGTTAGCTCGTGTGCGCCGTAGCGCTGTTCCAGCTTTGAGGAAAGGATGGGCAGCTACAGGCCTCTCCCGGCTTCAGGAGAGAGAGAGAGAGAAAGAATGAAAGAGAGCCGTACGTAGCTCAACCCACCGAACTATGGGTCGCCCAGCGCAGGCATGACGACTGGCGAGATGAAGAGGTATTTCCCTTGGGACGAATCATGTCTGCCAACAGCCATGGGCCTGTTCTCGGGGCCTGGTCCCTGCGTGCGCACTTGGGCTCGTCTCTGCCTTGCCCCCCCCTCCTCTCTCTCTCTCCACACAGCTTCACCGTTGGAGGGGGAAGGAGGGGTAGAAAAGATGCACGGCGCTGTACTTGTTCTTAGGCATACTCCTGCGTGCGAAGGCTGACGGAATCACGATCAAGGGAAGAGGCGCCGTGATGGGCCGAGGATACGTGTACTAAGGCAGGGACGCGGACGCCGTCAGAGGAGGGGCGGTGTGATGCGATTACTGCCAGCATTATCCGCACCATTCTGAATGACTCCCCTCCACCTGGACCAGAAGCTCGCTGTCTGTCCGTCCGTCTACCCGCCCGCTCGCACATGGACGCCAAGGGAATCCATTCATCAGTCATGGCGAGCTGGAGGGGCAAGCCAGACAGAGAGCGAGAGAAGAGGAGGGAAAGAGAAAAAAAAAAAAAAAAGACGGTCTCATGATCGACCAAAGCTGACGTTACGACCGCTGACACGGAATCATGGCTGCAGCCTCGGTGAGATGGCTTCATGAGGGAAAAGTGCGCCTCCGGCCTCTGACTGGTCGCCTGGTGCTGGCACCATCCCTGGGCTAGTGGCCAAGGGCCAGCTTTGAGGTGTGGGTGGGCTCCTGTGACCTCCGTCGTCGTGTCGCGAGGCTGGCTGGTGGATGAATAATTCCTACGGGGCACGTACATGAATGAATGAATGGATGGATGAATGGGTGGATGGATGGTTGAATGGATGCGGCTTTGCTTTACGGTGTTGGCTCCATCCTTGCTGCACACTGTGCTTGGACTTGCGAGGAACGAGGACGTAGCGGATACATTGCAGTACAGTAACACCTTTTCGCAATATGCGGGACATTGGGAGATGCCCAGGGACATGGGAAAAGGGGAATAAATGGATGACAAGCCGGAGACAACGCTCCCATGTATCGAGGAATTGCACGACTGGACTCTCTTCGGCTAGGACTGTGGTATTGAGCCAGTGGCAGGCATGTATCCTTGCTTAGCCAGCAAGTAACTTAGTCAGTTGCTACGTAAAAGTAGGCTCTCCATGATGTGCTGCTGTGTTATCCGTATCCGTACCTGCAGCGCGCGCGAGGGCCGCTCCCGGACACCCAACTCTTGTATGGAGGAGTACGTACAGCAGCAGATCAGGAGACCGCATGCAGGAGTCATGCGTCTTGGCAGGCTCTTGTCTGGGCCTCTCTTCTCGACGCTCTACTGGATTCCTCGTTGGAACGGACGAGGAGTACGATGTGAAGTCACTAGAGAACTTTGCGGGCTGAGGAATGTGGGAAGCATCATCGTTTCCGACATAACATCTATCATCACATGATGATGATGATAATGATGATGATAATGATGATGATAATGATGATGATAATGATGATGATAATGATGATGATAATGAT
>NW_026251014.1:0-61360 GCF_022114955.1 Emericellopsis cladophorae
TAAAAGCTTTTCATGCGAACGGGGCCCTTGGGTCTTTAACGCTTTTTTTTGGTCTGGAATTTTATCACACAAACCCCCCCCCCCCCCCCCCCCCCCGGCGCCTCCACTTGAACGTGGCCTCATGTCTCGCAGTACCCATACCTCATCCTCGTCAACTCCCTGATTCCGGCCATCTTGTCAGGAAACACCGTTATCATCAAGCCTTCCCCGCAGACGCCCACCATCGCAGAGAGGGTGTCGCAGTTCTTCACCGAGGCGGGCCTTCCGCAGGGCGTGCTTCAGTACTTCCACTGCGGGTCGCCAACGACCATGGAAGCCATTGTGCGTGATCCCAAGATCGCCCTCGTGTGTTTTACCGGATCTGTGGCAGGCGGTCTGGCTGTTCAAAAGGCTGCGGCCGATCGTATCGTCTCTGTTGGCCTGGAGCTGGGTGGCAAGGACCCTGCCTATATTCGTGCCGATGTAGATGTGGATTGGGCGGCTGAGGAGATTGTCGACGGTGCCATCTTCAACTCGGGTCAGAGCTGCTGCTCCCTCGAGCGCATCTATGTCGATGAGAAGATCCACGATCAGTTCGTGGAGGCTGTTCAGAAAGTGCTCAAGGGCTACAAGCTAGGCGACCCCTTTGACAAGGGCACCCACGTTGGGCCGGTCATCTCTACACGATCCAAGGAGGCGATTGAGGCACACATCAAGGACGCTTTGGACCAGGGTGCCCAAGACGCCACGCCGGAGAATGAGAGCTTCAGCAACCCGCCCTCAAAGGGTAACTTTGTGAAACCCACGCTTCTCACCAACGTGAACCACAGCATGAGGGTGATGATGGAGGAGACATTTGGTCCCGTGATCCCCGTCATGAAGGTCAAGAGCGACGACGAAGCTGTCCGCCTGATGAACGACAGTGAGTTTGGTCTCACAGCCAGCGTATGGACCAAGGACACGGCCAAGGCGGCTGAGCTCATCGAGAGCATTGAGGCAGGCACTGTCTTTGTCAACCGCTGTGACTATCCAAGCCCGGTACGTATAAAGCACAGACGCTATGCAGCGATGCCGTCAATAAGGCTAACATGGACGCACAGGATCTCGCCTGGACAGGTTACAAGAACTCTGGCAAGGGACAGACGCTTGGACGTTTCGGGTTTGAACAGTTTGTTAAGAGCAAGAGCTTCCATATCAAGGACTACCCGAAATAGGCTGCTCAGGCGGCAACATGCAGGTCACAGGCAGGATCCAAACCGGATCCAGAATAAAGTATCGGCTCTCGCCCTGAATTGTGAAAATCAGACGAAGCTCATTCTTACCGTGACTCGTGTGAATGGAGCAGCTTCGAGGAAAACGAGGGAAGCAACCTCGCTACCTTGGACGAATCGCCCGCAACCACCACCACCACCATCATGGAATCGGACAATTCACGCACCCACTGATGAAAGCAGAGATGGATTGCATGAAAATGCTACTGAATGATAGTCTTCGGCGTGAATTGACTCTTCATCAATGAGGTCGCACGGTGGCGTGTCTCGCCAGGAGATGAGACAAGGTCGTCACGACGCAAGGGAGGCGAGCCACCACCTTATACTGCATGCAGCCACTGCAGACTGGGAAGCAAGGAGAGACAGGGACCACAGGAATGCTGCAATCCATTCCATTCCACTTTCCTACCCTTTCCAAACAACATTCCTACATGAAGTCGTTCTCACGCCTCAGCCGGTGCCTGTCTGCGGCCTGCGTCGTGCAACCGTCTCTGGACTCGTGCCAGAACCGGAATGCTGCAATCGTTCATTGAAGCCCATGGTCAGGGCTCTTCATCTTTATAAGAAGTGGGCGCGTCGTTCGTTTGTTTGTTTTGATCTTCTCTTGCTCAGCACTCTCTGGAATTGAAGCATCCACAGTCCAGTCGCCAGTCACTCACTCTCTTTGTGACCACAACCACAACCACAACCAGCAACACGACCAAACGTCCAAGGTCATTGCGTTCCACTCTCTATACAAGATCAACTACAACAACAACAACGTCTACGACGACGTACTCCCAGACGCACACCGAATCCGGAGACTCTCTCGCTTTACTTCTCCATTTTTCATCTTTGCTACGCCAACTCCTAACTGGACCCTACCATCGCTCTATCTCTTTTATTGGAATGCTCCTGGCTTGAACTCTCTCTATCAAGGTCCAGCAACTTTCATCCACTTCTTTTTCACTGGATGATGCAATACAAGAACAACAATATCATCACCATGTTCTACTCGCGTGTTCAGACCATCCTCAGCCGCCGCCGCAGCGGCAGCAAAGACAGCCAAAAACCCACCCTCGAGATCGTGAGTCCCCTACTTCTGACACTGTTGCCATGGTTGCGAATCAACTAACATACCAATCAACAGTCGGCCCCCTTCAACTTTCAACGCGAGCCAGTCAGTCTCCCTGGCATCTCCCACGACGAGTAAGCAATCCATTGATCCTGTCACCAGGGTAACAACTAGTCCACGGCGTGCTAACATCATGTACAGACTGGTCATGCTCCGAGAGAAGGCGGCCGCGAGCTGTATTGGGGTTGCTGAAATGATGCCCCCGAGGAGCCCTTCAACGCTGTCACTTGCCAAACCCGGCATGGCGAGGATCCCGAGCACCACCTCCACTTCAACTGTGAATTATTGATAGATATTGCCGAGCCCACCGCTTCGGTGGGTGTTTCGTGAGTCTGGGAAATATATGCATTTGGTGTTTGGGGTAATGGGTTAAGAGACAGAGGTCCATTGGACTCAATAATACTTTTTGTTATCGCCATCCGGAGTACAAGCATGACTTACAACCATCCTTTGTAAATATCCAGCTCCTCCATTCGCACGCCTTCCATCTCACCCCTGACGTCCATGAGCTTGACCTTTTCGTCTTTCTCCTTACTCCACTCCGCCAGACAACCCATCACGCGTGTCTTTGTCTCCTCGTCATCCCTCATCAACAATGCTAACGCATCAAAGCCACCCGCACCAGGGACAACGCCCCCAAACACACCGTCCAACTCTGTCAAGGCGTCCAACAGCTTCGTCTGGCTCTCTGGTTCGATGGGCACACCGCTTAGTCCACTCATCTCGCGAATCTTCCCGCGGATCATCTCCAACGACATGGTGAGATCCTCCGTCCGGTTCTCGTTCAGCACCGACGCGAGACCGTCATTGTACGCCTGCAGCTCCCCCCAGATATCGCCCGCCACCTGCGCTTCCTGCTCCCGCCACGCGAGCACCTTCTTCACCATGCCCACCGTCTGACTGCCACAGTCCACGTCACACATGCGCAGCGCGAGACCTTGTGGCATGTCCACCTTTTTCGACACCTCCACGTCCCAGGCCGTGCCGTCCACCACGCGGCCAAGATCGCTCGCAAAAGCGGGTGTGCCGGGCTCTGGGAGGGCGTCGAGGACGGAGGGCGAGAACCGCCTGTACAGGCACGAGCCAAAGACGGCGGCGGCGACGTCGAATCCGGAACCGACCTTACCCTGGGCTGCACAGTGCGCTGCTTGGGCCAGATTGTGCAGGATCTCCTTGCTGTCCTGGTGAAGCAACGTCCATTTCTTCTGTGGGGGGTAGGCGTCCATCTGCCGCCTCGCCGCCTCTGGTAGGTTGTGCCAACCACGCTTTATCATGAGCTGATGGAACATTGCGTTGACTACATTGTCATCGTCGGGGCCACCCTCGCTGGACAGGGCATACATCTCCTTGGGTAGGTAGTGGGCCAGCAGGCTCGCCGTCAGCGCTGTAACCAGCGCGGCCGAGGAGCCCAGGCCAGTCTTGTTCGCCGAGGCCAGAGGCACGCCAAAGTTGGCAAAGCGCGCGTTGGGCGCAGTTTGCTTGTCGCCAGGCGTGGAGTAGTAATCGTTGTCGGCCAGGATGATGAGCCTGGCTGGTTTGAGCCAAGACGACGACGAAGACGACGAACCCCGCGTCGCGTACAGGTGGTCGACGTAGCTCAACACGTAGCTGAGTGTTGTTTCCACAAAGGGGTTTTTGTTCAATTCCTCGCCGCTGGAGCGGTGTCAGCTTGTCTCTTCTCTCTTCTCTTGAATCGTCGTTCCACGGTCATGGAAGAACGCACACTTGTAATTGCACCACCTGGATGCCTCCCCCCTCAGGTGCTCGATGGTAGCCATATCGCCATTGTGCTCCCTCGAATTGAGGACTGTCCACAATAATCTCGTTCAATTGCACCCCCTCGCTGGTGTGTATCTCCCCAGCAATGACGTTGATGCGCGCACTAAGGCCAAAAACAAGGCCCGTGTGTTGGCGGTCCAGCACAAGGTAACCGCCAGCGAGGAGGACTTTGCCGGGAGCCGAGACGGCTACCGTAGGGTTCTTTTGAGCGGACATGTTCGAGACACTGTGAGCAGGATAGCGAAACAAAGATGTCAAGCACGGGTAGCACGGTACTAGCACCGCGGGGCTCGATGAGGCTTCCCACGATGGACGGCGGGGCTCGGACAGTGTCTAGGTGTTCTGGATGGGAGGATACACACTGTGACTTATCTTCGGTGTATTTCCTGACGTTGTGTTGTGCTCCCAAACTCGGAGACTTCAAGATATTATCAAATATTGTCTAGATTGCTGCTTTTGTTAGATGCATCATGAGTCACGACACCACACACCACAGACATTGTTCCAAATGAGACAGAACCAGCTCAATTCCCCTCAGCTGTATAGTACAAGCAGCAGGATTCTAGAAGAAGCAACGCTCTAATAACAGACAACCGACCGTCCTTCTCGTAAATCCCTTTCATGCTGCGATTATAGACTCGTGTTCCCGTCCCAATTGCTTTCCTGTGCCTGTCCGAGTGGAGATGTGTCTATGCATTAAGACAATCGTGGCTGTCAACCCCTTTTAACACCGGTCCGGCCACCGCATGGCGTAGCCCCCTTTTTTTTATAATACGACCATTTCCTGAAAACGCCAAGTATCTGCAGCTTTCGCAGACATGATTCCAAATAGCAAGCAAAGGGTGCAGACTAGCGCCCAAATCTTGTAGTCGCAAAGGTAAACCCAGGGTATCAAACAGAACAAAGAAAATCATCGCATCACCCTCTCTCCAACGTTTCTCAAATCGGAACTCGCACCAACTATGACGGGGGAGCCTCGTGGCCACCGCCCAACAGTTCCAGTACTTTGTTCACCACGGCGCTCGGGTAGCCTCGTGTGAGCATCTCCCCAACAACTCCCTTGGCCTGGTCACGCTGGTGCACAGCAAGGTACGCCCTGGTCATGGCCTCATAGGTGCTAGGCTCACGCTTCTCGCGGCCAACAGCGTCGTAGATAGCCTGGGCCTTCGAAATGTTCTTTGCGGCAGCCCATCCATGAATCAACGTGTTGGCGATGTAGGGTGTAATCTGGATGCGCTGGCTACGCATGTGCTCGAGAACTGACTCGGTATCAGCCACGTTGTGGTTCGCGACCATGGCCTCAAAAAGAGCTTGGTACAAGCTTGCGTTCATGGGCACGAGCTTCTCGCTGATGATGGAGTCGAACATCTTGCGGGCCCCAGGCATGTCATGGAGAACACAACCTCGAGCGTGGATGAGAGATGCAAAGTGCACTGGCTCGGGACGCTGGCCAGCAGCGCGGATCTTGGCCAGAACCTCCTCGGCAGCCTCCATGTCGACAGGCTCCAGTGTCGCATAGGTGTCCACAAGAAGTTTGTAGGTGTGCGATGTGGGTGCGATCCCGCGAGCTTGCATGCGGTCAAAGTACGACAACACCTTGCTCTTGTCGCGTTTGGTGGTGAGGAAAAACTGCATCATACTGTTGTACGGCGCGGGGCGAGCCTTGTAGTTCGGCATGGCCTCCATCTCGTCAAACAGCTCTTCAGCAAACTTTTCATCGCTCACGCGACACAGGGCGTTAACAACAGTCCCATAAGTGACCGAGGTGGGCTTGACGCCTAGTGACCTCATCTCTGCAAAGTAGAAGAGACAATCGTCAATGCGGCGAGCCTTGCCCAACTTGCCGATCAGAGCATTGTAGAGGAAGGAACTGGCCTCGACGCCCTCGGCTTTGGCACGGTGAAAGATACGCACAGCCTCAGAAGCCTCATCAAATGTCTTGGTCGACTCCTTGAGCGTTGTGATATATAGCCCAAAGGTGTTGGCCGAGGGCGCAGCACCCATGTCGAGGAGCTCCTGGTGGTATTGCTCAGCACGACCTCGGTTGCCTAGGTTCAAGCAAGCACCGACCATGGCGTCAAGGATCGACGACCAGCCATAGCGAACAACGGCATACTGGGGCATCAAAGGTACATCAGCTCTAGCCATCGCAAGAATGTCTTGGCACAGCTCCATCTTGCCGTCTCGAGCGGCAGCAGTGATGAGCTTGGCGTAGGTGATGTATCGTGGGTGCCTTCCCGCACGACGCATGTTTTTGAAGCGATGCAGAGCATCAGACATGCGAGGACCCTTGCGGCCGTGGCTTCCCTCGAGATCGTCGGCAATGAGGGAAGACCCCTTGAAGTCGGTGCTGTGAGCATAAGGATCAAAAGTGTCCTCGTAGCTGGCACTCGTCTCCGAAGACAGGAAAGGGGAGCTGCTGGTCATGGATTGTTGTTGAAGGCTTGACACAGGCGACGGTACCTCGCGAGGATCGATGATGCCCCGCACCGCCATATACTGGCCGATGAACTTGAGTGCCTCGTCAAGGGGCTCAACAAGTTGGGCGTCAGCAGCGCGAAGCTTGCCAAACATCTTCTCTGCTTCGCTAAGACCCTCCACAACCTGGCCAGACCCAATCATAGCGACGGCGTACATGGCGGTTGGGTCGATGAGAGAAGCGTCCGCCGGTGCTTCGCGGAGGACATTCCAGTACTTGGAAGCGGATACAACATCGCCACTGCGAATGCTCATGGCAAGCATAGCGGTTGACGGCGCAACACGGTCAGCTTCCGATGGAATGCAGGCGTATGCCTCAGTAGCGACGACGTGATCGCCTTGGTCAGCAGTGACGGCGACAATCTCGGCCAAGGCCTTTGTGCGGGAAGTCGCCTCGATCGACTGGGTCCAGTAAATCGCCTCTTCGAAGATGCCGCGGGCAATGAAGCCCTTGACAAACCCCTGGCTGACCAAGACGTTCTTAATGTCCACGGCCCGAACGCCATATTCTTGGACCAGCTTTTGGAAGAATTTCATAGCTCCCTCAATCTTATCCGACACGACGTATGCATGGATGACAGCAGCATAGACCTCGGCATCCAGGCGCTCCAAAAGAGCATCAGTACCCGCGTCGCTTGAGATGGCCAAGGCGCGATACTCGTTGTAGCACTCGACGGCATTGACCAGGTCGCCGGACTGAGCAAAAGCGTTGATCATGGACGGGAAGACTTCTGCGTGTGGCACTGTGTGCGTGCTCTCCATGTGCTCGAACAAGCGGATCATGTCGGCAACGCGACCAGCGGACGCACAGGCGTTGATGATGTTCTTGTACGTGACAGACGAGTACATGTCGGCATCCGTGGCGACAGAGCTGTCGAACAGCTTCATAGCAAAGTCGAGGCGATCGTCTTCAGACAAAAAGGCGTGCTCTAGCTCGTGAGAGGCGAGCATGAACTTGCCAGGCTCCTCCATGCCGCCAAAACGATGACGCTTTGCCTCCAGGGTCGCTATCAACTGGGAGACATCCAGCGAGCGGGATGCCAAGAAACCCACCAGGATATCATACGTCTGCGCGTCTGGTGTGACTCGCCTTCTCAGCATGTCAGCATACACGTCAAGCGGCTTCGACGTGACATCGAGGTTCTTGGTGGGAAGGTGGATGGCGGCCTTCAGCAAAGCGTTGTAAGCTGTCGCAATGGGCCGCACTTCCATCTCCAACATGGCCTCAAAAACCGCGGGGATCTCGGCATATCGACCAGCGTTGGCGAGCTTCGACAGATGATCGGCGTAAGACTGTGATTGAGGGTCGACAGGGGTGGAAGAGCGGGCAATCGACCCGGGTGTCGCAGTGCGGGATCGAGGCAGGGGCTCGTTTTCGGCGGCTTCGAGCTGTTCACGGAACTCGATCTCGCGCTGCAGGGCGGCATCGATGTGAGCGAGAGCAGCTTGCTCTTCCGGGGTCATCGGCCGGGGCTCCAACTCGAGCGCGAGCGCGAGTGTGGCGGCATTCTCAGCCTCCGCAGCCGCTGCGACTGCCTGCTCACCGGTGAGCGCGACAGAGTCGGAGCTAGGCTTCCACTCGATGCGCTTGGGAAACTCATATTGCGTCCATTCCTTGTCAACTTCTTCTCCGGTCGCCTCCTGAATCTGTTGTAGATTCTCGAAGTACCCGTCTAGGCCTCCATGGTTTTGAACGTGGCGGTGGTCGCTGAAGATAAGCGAGGGCGCGTTCTTCTCGGTGTGGAAAGCAGAGGAGTGTAGCTGAAGCGATGGGCGACCGAGGCGGTTCGTATGCCGCCGAGTGAAGGCGGGTCGGTTCTGTGAGTTGAGGAGGTGCGGATGTGTCGCCGCGACAACAGACTGGGCGTAGCCGTGTGCAGTAGCGGACTTTGCGAATGATGATCCTGAACGGATAAAATTCGAGTACAGCGACGAGTATGCCGGCATTTAGAGATCAGTCTTGGGGGAGGAGGGCTGCTGACGGTTAGGCACACAAGGCCGGGACGAGATCGCGCGAGGCTAGTCGGTACTTACGGGAAGAGGAATGACCGTTGTCGATTGCAGGTTCATTTGACAGCGCTGGCTGCAGTCAAACGAACGCGCAGTTCCAGGATTAAAATAATGGGTGTGGTGAGGAAAGAGAGGGAAGAGAGAATGAAAAACCAATTATTAGTATGCAATGACCTCGAATCGTGGTGGTGAGGATTTTGTTTCTGGTGCCGGATGGATGATGGATTAGAAGGGGGACTGGACGGGATGGGAGGTGTGACTCGAATGGGGGGCAGTTGGCTATTTCTTCGCCTCAGGCCTGCCGCCTGAGTCGAAGCAAGCATCACCACCGGCTGTCTGCAGTGGAGCTGCGCTACGGGGATGGACTCGATGGGTGCGGGTGGGCACAGCTGGATGGGTCTGTAGTCTGTAGCTGGAACCATGCTTTTTGACACTTGTGCAATTGGCCCTTGGGCATTGTCTGCCTCTCCCGCACCCTACAAACTCACAACGCGGGAATTATGCTGCTACTTAGGAACAAACCCGCTATTTTCGCTCTCTGGCTGTCGCTACCTGTCCATTGTAATAGACTTGCAGCGTTTCGAATCCGAGGTGCTAGTTGACAAGTTTCGGCGTCCTGCACTCGTTTAACGCAATGACTCAAGTCCATGTCCGTTATGATACCTGCTGGCTGGTCCGGCTTGGGCCCGCGGGTAGTGCCTTCCACCGACTGGGGGACCCAAAACGCGCTACGTAGACGGGGCCGGTCCCCCTATTTCCTCCAGTCCAGTCCGGACTCGGCACATACTGGAGTCCATATCGTCCCAAGGCGCTGGTATTTTCACGGTTCACACTTCACAGCTGTACGTGTCCGATTGTCCTAAACATCTTGTCGCCTCAACGGCACAACCCCACGAACCCCTGGGTAGTGTAATATTGACGGACTCGCCCTACGGCAGAGTGTGCTCGTCATCGTCTCACGTTCATCGCCACCACGCCAACAGCATGCTCTCCTCGCGATCCAGCTCGAATATGAAGGCCCCCTTGCGCTAAACAGAAGCAACATCGACCAGCACCTTTCCTTCCAACCATTCACTTCCCCGTAGACGGACCAATAGGCGACACATGCAGCAGGGCGAAATGGCTGCATCGCAGTTGTTACGATGCATACTGCATGACGAGTCACGACGCACAAGACAGCCTGAAACTTCCTCTGCGATCCTCTCCCACGGGCGGGCGGGCGGACGGGAGCATGCAGATCCAGGGGGCGTACTTGTAGGTGTCTCCCGAGTCCCAGGGAAAAAACCGGCAAGGTCTGTGAGACTGTGACCGTTCTGTCAGCCTCAGCCCCTGGAATCCCTTGGAAGGCTGGAGCTTGAATTGGAAGCCGGACCTCCATGGCAGACTGTGGAAGCTGGTGTGGGGTCTAGGGGAAACTCGGAATTGCACGGGCCCCACGTCCACCAGCCTGTCGGATCGCTCCCAAGAGCCCTCCTATTCTGAGATGGTCCAAGTCAATCTCGTCACCACAATGACATTGGATCTCTAGGTAATTTCATGGCGCAGAATTTTCATCTTGACGATAATTTATAGCAGTACGGAGTACATGCTAATCAAAGATTGCAGCGCGTTTCATTGAAAACGCAACAGCGGGGTTGCACAGGTCCCTGGGGAGATGATCGGACATTTTGTTCAAACTGCTAATTACTTTTATACTGTTGCATTTCTTCTGCTCGTGTAGTAAGTCAGGTTTCGCGCGTCGTGGATAGTAGTTTACTCCACGACGCGAATGTTTCGGGAAGTCGTGTTGCGAACTTACGTTTGTGCCAGCAGCCTCCAGTCGCTGCCGCTGCATTTTAACTCATCAATCAGCACGCGACAATGGATGGAGTACCAGGGCTGCTCAATCCCCATAATACTCCGTACGCAAGGTGACATCCTCGATCTGTCAATTGACGCATCCTGCTCTGCCCGGACATCCATGCATCGGCATGCCACGCTTTGGCAAGATGGGCCCCCCGCCGAGACCTTGCACGTGTGGCTGCATCTGCGTGTCACATGCTGACGCTCTGCGAAAATGTCCCGCCAAAGGAACCATCATCAGGCTGATGTGGGTTGCGTCCACATCAGTTGGTCGACTCCCAGATAGGGCGGGAGGGCTTTTTGGCATCCTGATTGACTTTTATTAACTCCGCCCCGGACTATTCGTGGTCTCGGTGTCTACAGTCACTCCGGCAAGGAGGTCAGCTCCGAGCATCTCGGCGTTGCGAGGGCAGGTGATCATCTACACGAGAATGCTCCGGACCGCTTTCCTATTGGGAATAACGACCGTTGGGATTTGCGCGGCGTGACGTTTCGACAGTTGCGAGTTCGTGACTGATTGATAACAATGTCGGGCGTGCGTTGTCTCGTTGATGCAATCATGCAAGTGCTGATCATCCTGCTCGACTCCATATGTTCTAGCTTCTTACGCTGGCACGCACTAATGATCTCTAGCCGCAAAGCCTACTCTTAGGCTCCGAAGGTGACACGTTGACAGGCACAGTGGGTAGATCGTGATGCATTGCTGGGCCTGTGGGCCGCGAAAACCATGATTCATTGCAGTCACATACTGTTAGTTATCCGATTAGCAGGTTGTATGATCATGTCTATCGCTCACGAGGTGACGATAACCACCATGAGGAGATCTTGTTCTGGAGTATATTATCATGGTCGAAAACTTGCGGGATGGCAGTCAAACAATTGTCAACTAAGGTAACACCACGGAAGTTCAACCCACCACTCTCACCCTAACTAGCCTAATGTGATCCGGCTGACAGTGATACAAAGTAATCATTGAACATATGGAGTAGCGATAACACAAAGATACAATGATGTTGTAATTGTACGAGTAGTAGCTCCGTGCAGTGACAGCGAAGGCATAAGACAAGGCATAGGGTAGGTAAAAGTCTTATCTATATTGCGATAAGATATACAGCCAACTTTTTTTTTCTTCGTCGTCGCAGGACTCACCGCAGCCCCACCACCACCAGCAGTCACATCGACGCGCAATTCCTCAAAATGGCTGACGATGGCATGGTCCTCAACTTCCAACTTGGCGCCGAGCCACTCAAGCGCCAAGTAAAGTTCACTGGAGGCCGTTGGCGCGACAGGAAACGGGCAGAGAAGTCGGCACGAGGCGGAGGGCAAGGACCGACCGACGATGTCGAGATCCCCGAGCGAGCGCCAAAGAGACAGCGAGTCGACGACGACGCCGGCTCCTCGCGACCTTTCAAGTCAAGATCCTTCGGAGCAAGGCCGGGCGGCGCACGCCCAGGGGAGGAGCAGAAGCAAGGTGGAGGAGGCCATGCTGGCAAAGGTGATCGCCAGGTCATCTCTAGCCTGTTCTCGCACAATCCCGCACAGAAGACTGTCTTCGAGGAGGAGCAAGAGGAATGGAAGGCGCCGGAAGCGACGAATGCACCTCTATCGGATGTGGCTAGCTTCGGCACGCTGTCATTGGCCTCACGGCTGGTGGACGAACTGTCCAAGATGGAGCTTCAACGACCGACCGCCATTCAAAGCAAAGTCGTTCCACACCTTCTCGAGGGCAGCGGCGACGCCTTTGTGCAAGCGCAGACTGGCTCTGGAAAGACGTTCGCGTACCTACTCCCGATTCTGCACCGTGTGCTTCAACTCAGCAAGCAGGGAGATGGAAAGCAGATCCACCGCGACTCGGGAGTTTTTGCCATCATCGTTGCTCCGACGCGCGAGCTGGCAAGACAGACACACACAGTTCTCGAGGCCCTCATTCGACCGTTTCCATGGCTCGTGTCCACCGCGATCACGGGCGGAGAGTCCAAGAAGGCCGAGAAGGCGAGGATACGAAAGGGCGTGAATTTTCTCGTAGCGACACCGGGACGTCTTGCTGATCACATCGACAATACGAAGGCGCTGACGCTCAGCACGGTGAGATGGCTGATTCTGGACGAGGGCGATCGATTGATGGATCTGGGCTTTGAAGATGACCTCAAGACAGCGATCAACGCATTGAAGCGAGTGCAGGTGGAGAAGGAAACCCCCAACGGTGCATCGTTGGAAGCCCTTCCTGAGCGAAGAGTGACAGTTCTTTGTTCGGCCACGATGAAAATGAATGTCCAGAAGCTGGGCGAGATGAGTTTGGCGGACGCAACGTTCCTGGCTGCAGAGAAGGACGACGAGCAGATTGACAACCACGGCACGCACAAGGCTCCAGCACAGCTACACCAAAGCCATATCATTGTGCCCGCCAAGTTACGACTCGTCACGTTGATATCGTATCTACGATCGGTGTTTTCTCGCCGTGGCCGCACCATGAAGGCCATTATCTTCATGGCCTGTGCCGACTCGGTTGATTTCCACTACGAGTTGCTCAAAATCCCCCAGAAGACAAATAAGGACGACACCTCGAGAACGAAAGCCGCTGAAGCCAAGACCTCCAAGAAACCACAGCAGCTGGAGGACTCGGATGAAGAGGCAGAGCAGGCGGAGAAAATACAGGACCCAGCAAAGCCAGACCTTCCCGAGTCTGTCAAGCGTGACCAAGAGCTTCTGAGCAAGACGGTAGCCAAGGCGTCATATGTCACCACGCCTGCAAGCCCCCAAGTCATTCTTCACCGCATGCACGGTTCCTTGTCCCAGTCAACACGAACAGCGACAATCAAGTCATTCTCCGCCTGTAAAGAGCCGTCAGTTCTCATCACCACTGATGTGTCTTCTCGTGGTCTGGATATCCCCTCCGTCGACTTGGTTATCGAGTATGATCCAGCCTTTAGCTTCGCAGACCACATTCACCGTGTTGGACGTACAGCTCGTGCAGGACGACCTGGTGATGCTGTCATCTTCCTCCAGCCCGGCACGGAGGAGGGCTACATTGACCTCCTCAAGACGTCAGGAGCAATCACAAATCAACCTTTTGAGACGGTCTTGGAAAAGGGAAACCTGGCAAAGATCAACTATCCTGTCCAGACATCGGCAGCACCGCCAGGCGTGGCCACCGATCACAAGCCCCCTGATAAGCTGCAGCTGCACCTCGAACAGCGCATCCTCAACGATCCGAAACAGCTGGATCTTGCCCGCAACGGGTTTAAGTCGCACATACGCGCGTACGCCACTCATACAAAGGAGGAGCGACAATTCTTCGACATTACCGAACTACACCTTGGTCACACGGCCAAGAGCTTTGGCTTACGAGAGCCACCCAGTGGTATCGGCGCCGGCCTCGACAAGAAAGCAAAAAGGAACCACAAGGGCGGCAAAGATGCCAAGGGTGGGAACAGCAGCAAAGGGGGCGCCTCCAAGGGCGAATTTGACGAGAATACCGGCATGGACGAGAAGGCTTCTCATGATCTTTTCAAGAAGAAGAGCAGAATGCTCATGAGTGCGGGTGCAAGCGAGTTTAACATTGGATAGATGGCGTCCAGTTCTTGAATATTAACGTTTCATAAGTTGTACAACATGAAGTTTGATCTGTCGTTGCGGGGCCTACTGCTTCTTCCAGTTGCCAGCGTCCTCCACGCCCTTGGACACGTCACCCAGTCCACCCTCGACGCCGGTGCCCACGTTGCCGACGGCATCGCCGACGGGCTTGCCATAGCTGCCCGTCGCAGCGGTGACGGTGTCGCCAACGCCCCGGGTAGCCGCGCCCGTCACGTTGCCAGTTGTGCGGCCTACGGCGCCGACGGTGTTGCCGAGTGTTGAGGTGAGGCCGTTGAGAGCTCCGCCGAGCTGCTCACCTGCGCCCTTGTTGTTATTGTTGTTGTTCATGGCTGTGGTGTGGTATATGTTTCGAGTTGGGAATTTTAATTTTTTTGTATTGTTTGGCCCGTGAAGTTAATGACAAGGAGCGAAATGCAACACCCGCCGAGATGGAAGGGTGGTTTACATGCGACCTGGCCTTGTATTGAAATGACGTCAAGGGGTGGATTTGCGATCTCTGGGAATCGATCTTGCAGATCATCCAAGGAATGACGTTTCACATAAGCAGGATAGACAGGTGATTTACGGATTATGTGCTTGTTACGCTACCAGGATGTATGGGATAACCTGTTTTCTAGCTGGGGGGGCCGAAGGCAGGATATCTATCCATGGAGACCACCTTGGAGCCAATAGATGCACTGATGCACACGGCAGACCAACCTGACAGGGGACCAGGTTTGCTGCGGAGGCAAAGAGATCTACTCTTACTCTCTAGTAATTTGGAGAAGGCAAAATCCAGGTTTTGGATCCTGATCACCAGGGACAAGGTAGCTTCCAAAGTGCGTAGTCGACTAGACTACTACGCCCAGCTGCCGGTGCTTGGGGAACAGCCATGGAAACAGTGGCAACATCCTCAGTTTATGTGAATACGGTCCACAATTTACTATAATTGAAAACAAAGGCACGATGGAAATGTTTTTGCTCTTTCTACGCTTAGAGCTGCTTAAACGTGCGGCGGCCGATGCAGGGTCCAAGCAGCCACAGACATGAGATGAGCTGAGACAAAAATCGACTATACCGAGGCTTCTATAGGGACCTATCGACATCCAAACACGGGACCTTTTTGAGGTGGGCGTACCTTATCTATACCTCTGACCACATCCTCTCAGGGGGATGTTGCTGCTTCCATCCACATGGGCTCAACAACATGATCTATGGGCCTTGATTGTGCCAACGTCTGCCCTCTTGTTCGTTGAATGGGTTTGAAACTTCATAAAGATCTTCTGAAGGGGGCGTGTGACTGACGGAAAGTGAGGGGACGCATCGAATCATAACGTTGAGACAACCACACCGCATGACGATGATGATCCCATCCCCGCATAATCCGCTGACGCAACAAGAGGGCCCTTGGCTTGTACGGTTGCTAGACGTCTACGTGAGCTCGAAGAGGGGTGTTGGTGCGACCTCTGTCGTCACTGTCGTGAGCATGAAGCCGTTAGGTTGACTACGATATCTGCCTAATCATAGCTCGTCTGGGCGAGCAACATGACACCAGGTGCGTCTTTCTCTGGGCAATTAAGAAGAGTGTCTTTTCAGAACATAAAGAACTGTCAGAATTGCATTGAAACATTTTGTGCTATCCTGAGATGCCGTTGAAAGTCTTTGCCAGGTGTCTATGTGAGTACGTATTGCTCCCCTCCTCGGTCGATACATCGACCTCCATATACAAGCAAGCATTCATAACGCCGATAAACAATAACTGCGATCTATCTTAGCAAAAAGAAAACAAATTCAGAGACGGATGAAAAAAGCTAGCAATGAGTGAGTGCGACCTGATCTCAGCGAAGGCGATCAACCGTTACGGTCCTTGCGCTCCCGCCTCCGCCTCTTCTCTTCATCAGACTTCTCGCGCCGATGCTTCTCGGAGTGGCCGCGGGCGCTCCCTTCTTCAAGTGTCTTTTGCGAAAGTGACTCTTCATCCTGGTCGCGGCGACGCTGCCGTCTGTCGCTCTGGCGGTGTTCTTTCTCGCGGCCTTCATCGTGAACTCGATGTTGAGTGCGTTCGCCATGCTTATCCCTACCTCCGTTGTCTCTGCTTCGGTATCTTTCTCCAAGACGCTGATTGCTTCGACCCGCTCCGTGGTGTGGGGGGCCTTCGTCAAAGTTTTCTTGACACATTTCATTGCCACGGGACATACCGTCAAGAGCGTCTCGTGTACGTTCTCGTGAGCTTTGTCGAGGGCTTGGGGAGAAGCGACGGGGATCACGATGCCACTCCTGTGACACCTCACGGGGAGAGTTTGGACTTGTGCTGTCAGTGGACGTCTAGCAAGTAAGGGCAAGCGTGGACGTACGCATTGGCACCGTTCGAGTCATCGGACGCATATTGCCGAGGCCTCGAAGAGTTGTTGATGCGACCCTGTTGGTATGGGTTTTCATAACCACCATGTTGGTGATAGTCTGGACGGTGTTCTTCACCACGGCGAGGTTTTCTGTTCGTCATACTGAAAAATAGTCTTGCTGATATGATGTAGTGATATCTACCATCAAGGGTAGGGTGGATGGTGCCATATTTATGAATTTCACGGTGTCCATCTCCGAGGACCGGTCACGGCTTTGACAGGACAGCGCCTCGGGGACAGGCAGTCTCAGGTAGGGCCACATCGCAGGCGTCCAGAGAACAGAGTGAGTTGGGCACCACCTGGCCAAGAAAAGTGATGCTAGAAGCAAAACCTGGATATGGATGGCTCTCCTTTGTCCTGGCTGGGTCACCGACTGTTGGCCATGATATGAGCCACACGAATGAGCCACCACAACGTGCAAAATTTGGTCGCCCGACTCCATAGGGAGCGGTCGTGATAACGGTTCTGTGTTGATATCACACTGCCGGTGTCGGGGGTGGTGGTTCTGGGCGGGTGGCGCAACAAGATATGGATGGACGAGGCGCGAATAACCATTGGGTTTGATACCCCTTGACTCGTTGCTCTTTCATCAGACCGGATCACGAGTCCGCCGGGGCGTTCAGCCAACCTGTTTGACGAGGTGCTCCGTGACCGTGGCGAGTGAGCGGTCGGGCACCAATGATGGGTTCACGCACAGTGAGATCGAGAACGATACATAAACTACGACGGCATGACTTACACCGAGAATGCCATGGCAAAAAATCATGGTTCGCGTCGAGGTTATATGAAGGCAGACTTGGAGGCTGAGTCCATTGGAGTCCAGACAGGATGCTCACTGGATGATGTACGAATGGGATAAATGCGATTATGTCTTTCCCTAAGGTAGCCAAGCCGCATGTGGCGCAAGTGACCCGGCCATCAGCACTCGTCACATCACGTGTGCTCGCGGGAGGCTCGTGTGCCTAGTTCCACCATTTACGTGGAGCAGCGTTGGGGATCGGTTCCTGACTTGAGCTTAACTCCTTGCATCAACAACTCTTCTCCAACTTGTTGATGGCTCGTTGGTGTTCTCCAAAGTCGCTGTTCCCCTTGACGATGTAACTTCGCCACAAAATCTCCTGCTGCTATCATCTGCATCTCCCTTGGCTCATGTGATCTCGCCTCTGTGCTATTCGCGCGCGGTCCTGACTCCTGCAACCCCCCCGGGTGCCACAGCATCTAGCCTCATTATTGATTTGCGACACGTCACTCACCCATGAGGTGGGATGGCCTCCGGGTCGACGGAGGATGACCCTTCTGGTGCGGGCGCCAAAAGGAAAGCAGACGATTCTATGAGCGACAGCCAACCAGCCAAGCGGATTCGGGTTAGTCCATTTCTGCCAGGAGCGAATTCTCAAGTCATTGACTGATATCCTTCCTAGGCCCTCGACCCAGACGTCGTCAATAAAATCGCCGCAGGTGAAATCATCGTAGCGCCTGTCCATGCACTCAAAGAGTTGATTGAAAACGCCGTCGACGCTGGCTCCACCTCGATTGAGATCCTTGCCAAGGAAGGCGGATTGAAACTGCTTCAAATCACCGACAATGGCTGCGGCATTCAGGTTGGTATTATGACTCAACCGGGGGGATCCGGCCGTTGACTATTGTGCAGAAAGACGACCTGGTGCTGCTCTGCGCGCGGCATACCACCTCCAAGATTACATCATTCGAGGATCTCACGTCAATCTCCACGTATGGATTTCGAGGCGAGGCCCTGGCTAGCATCAGCCACATCGCTCACCTTACAGTGACGACAAAAACCAAGGACTCCAACCTCGCTTGGCGTGCTCATTATCAAGATGGACGCCTTGCATCACCCAAACCTGGGCAACCGGCGGAACCAAAGGGGGTGGCAGGTCGCCCTGGGACACAAATCACCGTGGCAGATCTATTTTACAATGTGCCGACACGTCGCAGGGCGTTTCGGTCGCCCGCGGACGAATTCAACAAGATCATTGACATGGTGGGCCGGTATGCGATACACTGCAAGGGGGTTGGGTTCACGTGCAAAAAAGCCGGCGAATCCTCAACGAGTCTTTCGGTGCAGGCGCACGCCACGGTGAACGACAGGATACGACAGATCTACGGGGCGAGCGTGGCGAACGAACTAATCAGCTTCAAGGCGACAGACGACCGTTGGGGCTTCCAGGCGGATGGCTTGGTGACCAATGCAAACTACCACATCAAGAAGACGACGCTCCTTCTTTTTATCAACCACCGCTCAGTCGACTCGCCCGTCATCAAAAAGGCAGTCGAGCAGACGTACAGCGCATATCTACCGAAAGGAGGGCACCCTTTTGCCTACCTGAACCTGGAAATCGACCCTGCGAGAGTGGACGTCAATGTCCATCCCACAAAACGAGAAGTGCATTTCCTGAACGAAGATGAGATTGTCCAGGCAATCTGCCAAGAAATCGAGACCAAGTTATCGGAAGTCGACGCCAGCCGCACTTTCATGACCCAGACACTCCTACCGGGGGCGGGGCCTATTGATCCGTCGCCCCCTCCTGACAGCATCAAGCCGCAGACGTCGTATGCAGCCTCTGGCAGAACCCCAGCGAAGAATCCAGCCTCACTCGTACGGACTGACACGGCCGAGCGAAAGCTCACAAGCATGTTCACATATAGCCCCGGGTCAAGCAAGGCGTCCAAATCCGGGGACCGGGCGGATGAATCTCTGTCGAAACCGGAGACCATTGAGTACCAGACAACCGACAGGGAACCCACGCTCTGTCGACTACGAAGTGTCAAGGCCCTGCGAGCCGAGGTGCGAGAGAAGATGCACACGGAGCTTACCGAAATCATCTCGACACACACATTTGTCGGGATCGTTGACGAGCAGAGGCGCTTGGCAGCGATTCAGGGGGGCATCAAGCTCTACTTGATTGACTATGGTCACACTTGCTTCGAGTACTTCTACCAACTGGGATTGACGGATTTCGGCAACTTTGGGTCCATCAAGTTCAACCCACCGTTGAACGTGGAAGAGCTCGTTCGCATGGCAGTCAAAACGGAGCGCAATGGTTTGGAAGGCACAGACAGAGACTTTGACGTCGATCGAGTGGTGCGGAAAGTAGTCTCCCGCTTGATTGAACGGCGTGAGATGCTCCTGGAATACTTCTCCTTTGAGGTCTCGGCTGCGGGCGACCTCTTCAGCATACCGCTGCTCGTCAAGGGCTACACGCCGTCACTGGCGAAACTTCCGAGTTTCCTTCTCCGACTGGGACCGAACGTGCAGTGGGACGAGGAGCAGCCCTGCTTCGAGACGTTTCTGAGAGAGCTCGCCACGTTCTACGTGCCGGAGCAGCTCCCCGCGATCCCGGGCGGCGAGGGCGGCCAAAGGGAAGAGAACATATCCGAGCATGTCAGGGCCAGACGCCAACATGTACGATGGGCGGTCGAGAACATTTTCTTTCCAGCATTCAAGGCGCGGCTGGTGGCGACAGATGGATTGATGAAGGGAGGCGTGTTGGAAGTCGCGAATCTAAAGGGGCTGTATCGGGTTTTTGAACGATGCTAAAGAGAAAGGGACAGCGGGCGTCTAGGGGGTACATGGGAAGATTTTGTTGGGCGCATTACATTCTGGCGTTCCATTGCAGTGGATTTTTGGCAGTCATTAGATATAATCAATCTCACGAGGCAAGGAAACACGATGAGCTTCTCTTGCTTTCAATTTTCCAATGAAAGCACCCCTTATTGCGGCTTGTGCTTGCGTTTATATGCCAAAAACCTGGTCAAGTTGGTGACAGCCTCATCAGCCCTTGCCCTCAGCTCCCCCTGGCTCCTCTTATCCACCCCCTTCACCATGGCCTTGACCTTGGGCACGATATCCTCTAGATGCTTCAGGTAGTTGTCTTTCCAGAAAACCTCCCTGTCGCACTCGTAGCTCTCGTCGCCGTACATGTCAAAGAGCTGATTCAGCGCCTCGACCGCATCGGCTGCCGGGGCGTCGGGCAGCGAGGACAAAATGGTCATCAGAAACGTGCCGATCTCCCTGTTCAGAGAGACGGGCGCGGGATGCATAGCGAGTTGGCCGAGGACACCGACGCACTTGACACCGAGCGCCTGGAAGGGATCCGCCTCTGGCGCGGCGCTTTGGCCGCCCATGTTGGGCGAGGTGCGGGTGGCCTGGTATAGGGTGATGAACTTGCGGTGCTCGTCGTCGGCCTGGAGGGGCGTGTCGGCGCCCAGGGTGCGGACGACGGCCCAGGCGAGACTCGTGACCTGCGTGGCGAGCTCGACGTCGGCGGTGTCGCTGGCGAGGATGGGGCTGATGACGGATTGCCAGACGGCGCGGCCGGTGGGTCGCCACGCGGACTGGATGCCGGCGTTGTGCTCGTCGGCAAAGTCTATCAGGGAGACGGACCAGGCGATGTTGTTGAGCGCGGCGAGGGCGAGGGCCTGCAGGCGGAGGGTGTCCTGGTCGCTGGGCGCGAGGGAGGCCACGCGGGCGAGCTCTGGTAGGGCGTGGGCGAGCAGGGCTTTGAGCACGGGCACGTCGTCGATGGAGCCGGCTTGTGCGTCTTCGTCGTCGGCGCCCGTGACCATGTCCATGTCGGCGTGCATCTCGTCGTCGTCCATCTCCTCTGACGCCTCTGGGGGGTTGGCCGTGCTTGCGTCCGGGTCGGCATCGTCGACTATGTCGCCCATATCCTCATCGTCGCCTTCCTCGTCATCTGCCAGTCCAGAGTGCTTGGAGTCTGGGGCGGGCTCGTCGGTTGCGGAGTTGAGACTCGTCCCGATGGAGGCGATGATCTCAAGAGCGAGAGATTGGTACTCAAAGGGTTTGGACCAGCCCTCTCCGTGCCCGTTGGTCGTAGATGATGAGGCGGGTGTGATGGCGGAGATGGTCTTTGATAGAGTCGGGATGATCTCGGCGTCGTCGAGAATGTTGTGATCAAGCGTCTGGCCCTGGAGTGAGACGAAGATGTTGTGAATGATACCGCAGGCTAGAACGCCCTCGCCCGAGGGATCTTTCCTAGCAACCTGCAGTGTCTCGTATAATGGCTGGTGCTGAGCAACGATGTGCCCTGCAAGCTTTCCATTGTCCTCGGACAAGACCATCACGCACGCCATGGCGTCCATGCGCAGCGCCGCGAGGCCCTCGTCGCTGTTGCCATGAATGACAATGCTGAAGATTAGGCTCGTAATGGCCGCGTTGTTGGCGACAGCCTCGAGGATCTCGTCCCGCGCCTCAGCCAATGCTGAAGACAAAGAGATGATGGAGCCGGTAATGCTCACGAGCAGTGACTTCTCGGCAGCTGGCACGGGGTCCTTGGATGACAGCTTGTTCGAGACCTGCGATTGGTGTCTCATTAGTTTGTGCGTATACTTGCTTGAGATAGACGATCGCGACTCACCATTTTCGAGGCAAACTCCATGGCGGATAGGACATCCTGGCGATACAGATGGAGACAGAAGTCGGCCTCCTCCTCCTGTGCCAGGACTTGGAGGATGCCCCAACCTGCTGCTCTGCTCTCCAGGGCCGCGTCGGTGAGGGTCTGCGTGAGGACGATGTGCACAATCTGCTCCCGCAGTAGGAGCTTGCGACACCTACTGTCTTGGATGATGCTGGAGATGGCCGAGGCGGCCGTGCTTCGCTGCTTGGGATCCGCATTCTGGAGGTCCTTGACGACGGGCAAGATCTTGGACTCGCGCAGAGCAGCGAGCTCGGGATCTGTGGGCGGTTTGACGGTTTTCTTGGCGATGGGGTCGCGACGGTGCGCGCCTCTGTTGCGCCTGGACTTTCCCATGTTGCGAGTTTGTGAAGGCAACTGTGAAAATAGAAGGAGAGGAGTGTATGAAGGCTGAGAGTGTAGTAGATCTTGGTCGTAACAATTTTTTGAAGGGTCGTTCGTCAGGGTCCAAGGTTGATCCACTTTTTGTGGACGGACAAAATCTCGATGGCCACATCACCATTTCATCGCAGACTTGCCTCGAAGACTTGAAAATGTTGGACACGCTGTGGCAATGCTGTGAAGATCCCGTCAGTGCCAGGACACATCTCTGCATCTCCAATATCGAGCATCGAATATCACCTCGGACGCCGCGAGCTTTGTCAACACGTTTGCGGCGCCCATTGCCCTCAAGAACATCGGTACTGCTTCTACGTGTTCTTTGTCTTCTGGGACCTGTTTGAGTTCCTCGTCATCTACATTAAGCAAGCAAAGTGCCATGCACATATCACGCATCCTTCACCTCGTGTCCCCGTCAGTCCGCCCATCGCAGGGATCGTCCACTCCCAACAAGGCCCTCCCTGTACATGTGCAGCCCGGCCGGATACACTGCTCTCCCGAAATTGCTGTCTCTGCGTAACACGTACGCCGGCGAAATGTGGTCGTAGCCGTCCACCTTTTGATGCCAGCGATACGGACTGAAGGCGTGAAGAAGATATGGGTGCGACCAATTCCACGCCCATTCCGGGATATCCCCAGGCGTCTCGGACTCGGCCAGTCCCAGGCTGCGCATGGCGGCGAGCTCATTCTCCGTGAAGCCAGCAGGTTCATCATGACTTTGAAAGAGGTTATCTGTGTCCTTGCTCTCCCAGCTCCCCGGTGCAAAGGCGTCGCGTTCCATGATAAGCATCTCCCCAGGCTCCTGCACGAGAAGCTCGTCCACCCTCGCAATGACCTCGTTGCTGTGCGTGGTCCAGCCTCCGTTGTACGCCTCGTGCATGCCCTCGGCCCACAAGTCGATCATCCTGGCGCCCTGCTTCGACATAAAGGTGCCACTGTTGATCTGCCCGTGGGCCTGCCTGCCCGCCACGGCGTTGAAGCCGCTCTGCCGCAGGCTCTTGATGTCCCGCAGCGCATGGACGTCCCAGTCGATGTAGACGCCCCCGTGTTCCTGGACGGCCTTGACGCGGACGAAATCGGACTTGTGCTCGAGTCCCTGGATCTCGACGCCATTGTGTGCGAAGGAGGGCACCTCCACCTTTCGAACGTCGAGATTGAAATGCGTAAAGATCAGTCTGTTCCACTTCCCATCGAGACCGTCCCTGGCTCTGGCGATGGCTGTGCCGTCTGGGTCGACGTTGGTGTGTAGGAAATGGTATCGGGTTCCCAGTACAGCCGAGCTGCATACATGGACAGGAAATGGCTAAACTCGAAATTGAAGCCCTTGCTTTCGTCGGCAAGAATGTAGACGAAATGGGCAATGTTGGATATTTCATCGGTCGTATGGTTTCGGTCTTGATGCGCTTCCATGTCGCCTGCTCCTGCAAAGCTCCAGACCTGCACGCCCACGCTGTCGTGGTAAACATAGAGAATGAACAAAAGGATTACAAAAAGGAAGCGGCGGCAGGATTCATGGTGATGAACAGTATGGCAGTGTGGCTGGTTGACGAGGGCGAGCAGCGAATGTCCGACGCGAGAGAGGATTCAGGTACCTCCGTACAACGGAATAATACAAGAGAGGCAACATATGTACTCTGTCCATGCACGGTGATCATGTATACTTAGCGCCCATGGAGATCTGCAACTGCGTTCCATCGTTCGTGTTGGGTGCGTGGGTGTCTCTCCGGATCAGACTGGACGGCATGTCAGGCGGGCATTGGCACTACGCCACCCTGTTGGAACATACCTGTGGCGACGCGCACCCGGTTCCGGCGAGGGAAAACTTTTGGAGTACCTTGTTGTGCTGAGTACGGACGTAGCTAGGCTGCCCCGCGGGGATTGAAATATATACCTAAGCTTCGTCCTTCTGACAACGGGTGCGCAGAAACCTGGGTAGTGGTATATGTTCTCTACCTGCGCGAGTACATGTAGTACGTGGTACGTGGTAGTAGAGTGGAGCGGGCAGCTGCTCCACCATCACAGGCACTGTCTGGCCGGTGAACTTGAGGTGACTCGCATCGCAGCTGCGTCAAGCAAGATGTTTTTGGAATACTTGTACGTTCAATCCTTTTGCTTAGGCGCACGCCGTAGGTTGCAGGACAAAGTTGATGAAGAGTCAAAGGCCAGATTGTCCACGAGGCCAATCAGGGAGAGAAGCAGCCTGTCCTTTGGCGACTGAACTAGAATAGACTAGCGCTAATACTAGCCGCCTGCACGACGTATGACATGGCGGGTCCAGTCGTCGGCGGCCGTTGAGCTGAGCTGAGCTAGCTATCTACACCTGCTTAGACTATAGTAGCTGCCTGCACTTCAACCTCAATCAATTGATCAAAGCATCCAGAGCCCCTTTTGCAGGTTGACTGTCGTCGTTAATCGCCTATACCTGTCGATAGGCCTCGAAAGTCGTCTCGCCCTACACGCCCGCTCCTACCACCACACTCGGTAGTTGGCAAGGTCCTTGACCGTAGGCGCAATGTGAGACACGTGTCTCGCGTCCACACCACCCTTCCCACGCCTCCATCGCGAACGATACAGTATCCGAGCTTGCCTCGCTGTCCCACTGCCTGCCGGCTGCGAACCATGATGCCGGCGCACTTGTCGCGCGCCCGCGCCACGTCCCGCTTATGGGCAAGCGACGAGGAACTCGCCAAGAAGGACGACGACCACCTCCCAGTCCGCCAGCACCAGCACCAGGGCCCTAATGGACAATGGCAGGCGGCCGTTCGAATGCCCCGCCGCCGCTCCGTGGCGAGGCTGCTCGCCTACATCGCCATCACCCTCTTCCTCTTCTACGTCCTGTCGCAAGCTTTCACCTCAAGTCCGCACGGAGACATCCAGGGCTTGCATCGGTCATCAACCTTGAACGGTCGGCCCCCTCCCGGACGAGGCTCGACAGGCACTGTCGGAGAAACGCACGATGCGGCATCAAGCGTTCAAAAGCCGAAGACATATAACGGCGCCGTCAAGTTGCCAAGCCTGGGTCAATCCCTTCACGCCATAGCAGGGACGGAGGGGAAACAGCCCAAGAATCGCAATGTCCTCTTCGCGGCCGCGAGCCTCAAGAGCGCATCCGCACTTCTGCCGTTGGCTTGTCAGATGGCCTTGGAGAGGCGGAATTACGTTCACTTTGCGTTCATGGGACGGAGCGTGGTGCCGCTGCAAGAGCTGGTCAAAATCAACGGCATTGACAACACATGTCAGATGATCTTGCATGACGCGAGGCCCGACCACGCCGTTGACTCGACAGAGCAGCGGATGGCGCTGTGTTCCGCACGAGCCATGTGTACGTGACGAATCGCCGTAGTTCAGCCATGGGAGAGGCGCTGACAATGTGACATAGATCATATCAACACGTACATGCATCCGCAGGCCATTTTCATCGACTCGACATCCGCCGAGGAGTCGTACTTCCTGCGCGGACTCCGCGACCAGACACGGGGCACCGCATCCGCCATCATAGAGCTCCCCGAGAGACCCGGGATGCGTCTGGCCTGGATCACCAAGCTGGACTCGGCGGCGCTAGCGGCCTGGGACAAGATCACCATTCACATCCTCGTGCAAGCCCCGACGAGCGGTGCCGGGAACATCATGCGCCTGCTGACGTCGCTGTCGCAGGTGGACATGGCCGCTATGCCCGTGCCGCACTTGACGGTCGACCTCCCGCACAAGGCGGAGCCGCAAACCGAAAAGTTCCTCGCCGACTTTCGATGGCCACCGCGGACAGGCGCCAACGCCCACCTTCCAAACATGCTCTCCTTACATCGCCGCATCCCGCGCACGAAACTATCTGCAGAGGAGAGTTCTGTGAGGTTCCTAGAGTCGTACTGGCCCAAGTCGAAAAGCCACTCCTACGTGCTGGTATTGTCACCTCACACCGAGGTGACTCCCCAATTCTTACACTGTAAGGCCACTTAGTATCAACCTGAGCAAAAGTGCATCCACTGACAGGAAGCAGATCTCAAGTTTAGCATCCTGCACTATAGACACTCAAACAGTGTGGCGCTCACGAATTCGGATGCGCAGATGATGGGTCTCAGCTTAGCAACGCCGACCAAATTGCTGGACGGGTCGTCACCATTGACAGCGCCCGCTCCTGTAGAAGACGGAGGGTCTTCTTTCCTTTGGCAGGCACCTCTCAGTGACGCCATGGTCATCCCAGGAGACAAGTGGATGGAACTGCACGGGTTCATCTCACACATCCTCGAACTGCAAGCTTTGTCCACAGAGTCGCCGCCTCTGCTGGCCCACAAGCAGATCAGCAAGAAGTACCCATCATGGCTAGAGTATGTGTTGCAACTCTCGCGCATACGTGGATACTACTGCATGTACCCCGGGCAGGAGACGTCGAGGGTGGTGGTGGGCGTGCATAATGACCTCCCCGACGTGCCGGAAGAGTACAGCGAAGACGACGAAGCACGACGCGACGCCATGGGAGAAGGCGTGGGTGATGAGGCAACCGCCGTCTTCGAACCGCACTGGCATGTGGACATCCTACACACTTTGCCACACGGTGGCAACCTGCCAAATTTGAGAAGCCTCTCCATGCTTAGCTGGGACGGCAAGGGATCCTCGGCGACAGCGTTCGACGACGATGCCGCAGCTTACCGCGCGCGGTTCATGACAGAGGTGGGCCAATGCAAGGATGAGCAGCTGGAACGGCAACCGCACGCCTTTGCGGATGACTTATTTTGCTACATGTAATCAGCGGGTTTCTTCAATTGCACAAGCACGAGTCAAATCATTGGGATGGGGGCGTTTGGAATATACCATTGGGCGCGTACGTGCTTCAATGCATAGCATATATATCTATCACTGGGTCATGACACATGGCAGCGCAAAACTACAGGGATCTCCCAAGTATATCTCTTCGTCTCATTTGACAGATGCCGCCTCCTCGCTCTGCGCGGTCGCGATGAGCACGACGCATGTGCCGACGATGCAACTGGCCAGCACGCCTAGGCTAAGCTGCGTCTTCAATCCCGTCTGCACAATGGCCATGCGTCGACTGTACTGGTCCACTGTGCCTGCACACCTCGAAGTCAGTCGTTTCCCGTCTTGCGCAACGTCCATAGACTCTCGTATCGTGCCGGGAGTAAGCTCGGAACAAACTCACGGATGTAGTTGCCCAGTCCTATGAGGAGCATCATCACAGACAGACACCAGAACACGACGCCCAGAGGCTTGGCCATCCGTCGCTCAAACTCCCCCGGTTGATGTTTAACGTGGAAAGATAGGGTGATGGCCATGGACACGACGGCCATTGTCATCGACAGGCGCAGATAGGAGAGAAACGCTTTCATCGCTCGTTAGTCACCCGTTCCGCCCTCGCCATGATGCAGTGGACGTACTCCGCTCGTTGGCGCAGTGATCTCGCGCATCGGAACTCTCATTGTCAAATAGCAGAGGCCCGAAGGGCGGCCACGCGAAAAACGCGGACGTTCCGGCGCGAGTAGGCCTTCAAGTGTGCCATTTGGTTAGTGGTGCGCCTCCCGTACAGTGGGCAGAAGCGCGAGACGTACCCGAATGCGCCGACTTCAATGGGCGTAGTGAGAGATTGTGTAGAGACACAGTAGCGTGGGTCCAGATCTTCGTCGTCTAGCCGTATTCGCGACATAATTAACGACCGCCAGAAGACGGTTCCTTGGGTCAAGATCGCGGGAGTCAGTTGGTGCAGATGATGGCGTGCTACGACATGAGGTCGGGAGACAGACGCGCGCACTGTGTCCAGGCTGATTCAATGTGCCTCCACAACAGTGTGAGCACACCACTCGCACCACGCTACAGAACAAGAACACGGCGGCCTCACATGACGACGACCACGACGATTTGTCATGCAAAATATACGCTGCATATCATGTACAATATCACGAGGCCTTGAAACCCCATACCTCATGCCACCGCCCCTCCTCGCCAGCAAGGGGCCCGTCTAGCCTGCCGAACCTCGCTGCCTCCCCAGAGTTGGCCTCGGGAAGACACATCCACTCTCGCACACATTCTGGCACTTCCTCCTTCACATGGGCAATGCAAATCAGAGCCTGCTGGTCCGTCAAACCTTGAATCTTGACATCCCGCACGTCGCTAGGAATGATCTTGCCGTAGTCGCCGCGCGTCTTGGTCTCGCCCTCGGTGAGGAACACAGTACATTTGGAACGAACAGCATCGTCCATGCCGCTGAAGGCCTCATCGAGCACAACGACATCGGGCGACTTGATCATGGCCCGGATAAATAGCGCAACACGCTGCGCGCTGAAGGACAGCTCGCCAAACATGTACTCGTTCGCCCAGTCCAGGGAGTCGGTCGTGGTAGACGCACCACCTGGCCGAAGCTCGTGGGCGAACCAGCCGAGGGCAGCATCGACCTTGTCCTTTGCGTCGACGTCCAGCTTGGGCGGGGCGCGGAAAGTGCTAGCCCACGCGTTCTCAATGACCTGTCGAATCGTCAGGCTGCGTGGAATGTGCTGATGAACCTCGGGGCTCGAGTGACCAATGCGAGCTTGGATGTCCCAGAACGTCAGAGGTCGTTGCCCGGACCCAGGCTCGGGCAACCTGCTACGACCGAATAGCTTGATGGGCAGAGAATAAGTCTGAGGATGGTCTGAGCACAGGAGCGACACGATCGTCGTCTTGCCCGAACCGTTGGGCCCAAAGACGCCCCAGCGCTCGCCGCGACGGACCGTCCAGTCGAGCCCTTCGCGTGTACCCTCGGCCGTTTTCAGGCTCCAATTGCCCAAGGCCACTTTGTCGCCGTATCGCACCTTGCAACCTTCCATCTCGACAAGCGGTTCCGCATCGGGGTTTGTCGGTTGGAGTCTGTACGAGGCCGCCTGACCAAGGCTGGCCGAAGTCGACGAATCCTTGTCTGACAAGACACGACCAATACCCTCCAGAGTCTGCAGAGGCAGTGTCACATCCTCAGCAAGCTTCCCATTCTTCACACCCCGCATGTACATCTTCAAGCCTCCGAGAACCTCCTCTTTGGACCCCATTGAGCCAATCTGGTTATCCGTTCGTAGGTAAATCAAATGCGTGACCCAGTCAGGCAGAGGATCCTGTGGGCGCGCAGTCAGGACCAGCCGCGGGCTTGCCTTGTCCGCGAGTGACTTCAATACAGGGCTTAAGCCTTGCACCGTCGTCGGGTCAAGGCCCATGAAAGGTTCGTCCAAGAGGAGAACCTCTGGTCTCCGCAACAGAGCCCTAGCAATCCTCGCCCTGCGCCCCTGTCCATTGCTTAGAAACGTGACAGGTAGCTCTAGCAGGTGGGCGAGTTTCAAGTCCGTGGCCACCCTTTCAAGAAGCTGCGTCGTAGTTTTCCTCTCCTCTTCCTCGCCAGGCAAGGCTTGAAGAGGATTGAGGTGCGTGTTCCCCAGGAGGTAATCACGTAGTGACCAGTCTGTAGACTCTCTTCTTGACTCATACCGTGCAGACAGATAAGCCGATGTCGCCGGGCCACCACCGCCGAGGTTTCCAGAGTCAGCATCAAAGCCAACATACTGCACCGCTTTGTTCGGGGCTTTCAAGCGGTCCGGCACCTGATCTGTCGCAAGGTAGGGGTAGGATCTCGCAGTAGGTGGTTCGCAAAGGAGTCTGCCCCGTAGAACTTGCAAAAGGGTCGTCTTTCCCGCTAGCGAGGGCCCGACGATACACCAATTGGTCGCTGGGCTAGACGTCGACGGCAGTTCAAAGCTCAGGTCGCTGAAGAGCGGCGGATTTGGATGCGAGGGTTGCGAATTGGGATGGTGGCGGTAGAAGGTGCCATTGGCGATCCGTATTATGGGCGCTCGAGAGGTAAAGGGTGGCATGTTTTCTGCGGCCAGGGCCTTGATTGACCCATTATCCAAGTTGGACAGATTAGAGTCGAAGTTTGTACCATGGTGCCGCTGTTGAAAGGATGATCGACTATCATCAGAGACAGAAGGAAGCGATATCGGCATTAGTCGGGCCTAAGCCTGAGGTGGACGAAATGTGGGGGCGGGTCGAGAGACTGGCGGCGTTGGCCTGGGCGTTGCCTGCAGGCAGCTTGAGCTTCATCATCATCGACGGCCAATCGACTATTACTGCGGCCTCTCAACCAACATACGCCTAACGCATACGTCTGCCTTTCTGAACGCATCACTTGACGCTCCCACGCATTCAAGAGCAACACATCTGATCTTGGACCCTTGATTACCCCCACACCAGGCCTCAAAGATGGTAAGCTCCCCTCAAGCGTCGCCCATCAGTTACCACAATATCTAATTCCTCCAGTCGATGCGCATCGTCCCCCAATCCGGCCACGCCGACACCTTCCAAGCGACGACAACGTCCGCCCCCTCGGCGCCCGGCGTACACGACACCCTCCGCCACGGCGTAGCCCCCTCAGCCTACGATGCCAGCGTCCCTGCCTCCGCCCACCCACTCGAGGCCCGACTCAAGAACTGGGAGGCCACGCAGGAGGCCCTCAAGATGAACACGCTGCGTCGTACATATGGCCTCGCGGAGCCCGTGCGCCGTGGTATGGAGCTCAAGATGGTGCGAGACAGCGAGTGGCGGCCTCTGGCGCTCCAGAATGGAGCCGGAAAGAGCGTGCACGAGGATATTCTCATGGGCCGCGATGACATGATCACATGGGAGGACATTTTTACGAACGAGGAGCAGAGGCAGGTGCCTGGTATTCACGAGGAGATGGAGAAGAAGCTCAAGATTTAAAGGGACATGGTGGTACGAACAGGCCTTCTTGTACATGGTCCTCACGAGGCTAATGCAAAGAAACGGAATCCAATCACGCCGATGGTGGAATGAACTGCGTTCTTCTATCCTGTCCATCAAGATGCCCAGCGTAGCCGGTCCAATGCCCGGCGCGTAGATGAAGATCCCCATTTTACAGATATGAACGTCAAGAACAGAGACCCAGAGCGTAGTTGCACATGCAAATCATCACGAAAAGAAATCCCAGTCCAAAACGCCATTGTGACGCCTGATGCCCCTGATGTACCGCTGTTGGGTCATGTCGTGTTCCATATATCGCCGTCACCGCACATAGGTGACGATGACCCAACGCTGCGAAAGTGCAAATGAGTGAGTATGTACCGGGCCATCACCTGCCGTCTTTAGGCACAACGGCCGGTCACGGTTATATCCATCCCTGACGAGGGTAGTAATCGGGAAAATATCCGAGGGGAGCATTGCCTAGAATGCTTTCAGCACCACCAGCTGGCGTGATGGTGTGCAATGTTGAACAGACTCTCGAGTCGCTCATAGGATGACACAGCAGCCGCCTGACCTCTCACGGACGCCGTCACCTCCCGCTTGGGAGGGACTCTTACCCCCGGTCTTGGGCTCGTCTTCATCCAGATCCGCAGGGCGGATGCTCATATGTACAACATTGGGGCTTTCCGGAACAAACTGATATTCTGTGGTCTTTTGTCAGCATGCCATCAAAGACCGGTACGTTTGTGACAGGGTCCACATACTCCGCAAAGGTTCCTTATCATCCAGCAACTTTCCAAAGTGAATCAAACGGATACCACCCGGGCTCGCCGGCTTCTCTTCCCACTCGGCGCGCCACTCCCTGAGAATGAGCTCCTTGAGTGTGTATACGCTGATGCTGAAGGGGTCCGGCAGACCGGAGTCGGTTTCTTCAGGGATAGGGACATTCCTCCTAGACAAGTACTTTGCGCTGATCTTGTACGGATGACGGCTCCCGCTGGTGAGGAGAAGCGTGATATTGCAGACAGGGCCGAGGTCATCGCCGCCAGGCGTGACAGCCTTGATCTCGTCCTGCGCAGGACCAATGGCCAGCACTGAGTCATGCCGCTCCCGGACGGGACGTTCTGTTCCGTCAACGGGGGAGCCAGCAGTGGCCTCGCCATCGGCGTTGGCGGTAGTTGATGGTCCTGCCTCGGTGGCGGGCTCATTCGGGACTGTTTTCGCAGTCGTTGCGTCCGCCGCAGGGGACGTCGATGGCTTGTTGGTTTCCGTCTCCATGCCGTTCGCCATGCTCTCCATCGGGACAGCGTCGTTGGGCTGCTCGAGATGAGAAGAGTCGATCGCGGGTGCTGCACCTGTCGTTGTAGTCGCGTGGGTGGTGTCGGTCGGTGCTGACATGGTGATTCGCGGGCCTGGAATGAATGGAGCGCAGGGGACCTGGGTAGAGTGTCTCTCTTCGCATGTACACAGCCGCCACTGCTATGCAAATATGCAGGTCGATGTGGCAGTGACAAGCGAGCACTTCCGCTGATTTGAGCGTCTTACGAAGACATGCGAGGCGCGCTGGGAACTTGGGATGGTGGTGAGGAACACCACTAGGTGTATTGGGTGCGCGGCAAGGAGATGTCCTTTGGTCCAAGAAAACGACAGTGTTTGGAGTTGATTTGAGTGCAGGGTAAAAAGTTCAGCAATGACCGGATTGGATCTGGGAGGTTTGAATGGGTTGGGTGGGTGGGTGGTTGGACGGATCTTGGTAAGGTAGACGGGGCGACTAGAGAAGCACCGGGACGTCAGCTTGACGCTCCATGTCTCGAGTGGTGGACTGACTGGACATGAAGTGGTGACTTAACGATTCGCTCCAGTCACTTACCCACAAACCTGCTGGGGAGACTCCAGGAAGCACTGGCAGACAGGCCGGCGGGCATCCGGCGGGCACAAGGAGTGGCGCTGGAGTAGGCACTGTATGGTGGGTGTGCTCTCTGCGTTAGTGGAGATCGTTGGCCATCTGGGGCTCCAGCATTTTGACTCGTGGGTCGTGGCACGACTGGATGCGGTTACATAGTACGTATCCAAAAAGTGCATGGCTTGGCTGGCCCAGATGCTGCCCTCCGCCTTCGCCCATGCTTTATTTGTTTGCGATTATCCAATTAGGTTTATTAGGCCACGAATGGTAGTTTCCTTGTCTTTCCGATGCTAGCCAACTGCAAATCCAGTTCTACACGTGGTCCGGGGAGCTAGTACGTACAGTATCATCAACCGGTATTCCCTACTAACCGGCGACCTCCAACACAGGCTGCTTCCAGTCCAGTCACGCCACTCCGAACTCAGTAAAAGCCCTCGGGCGATTTCTCAGATACTGACTAATGCTGGTGATGGACGGCACCACAGCCTTCAAGGCGATTCCCCAGAGAATAGAACGTTCTGCTACGGAGTAGTCACTTCTGGATCGCCTTGCCAAAGGGCAGCCCTGGTAAACAGCAATACAGTCGCAGCCGAAACCGCGAGGGTCTGATGTATAGTTTGTGCCAGGCCAGGCCAATAGGCGGCCAAGAACCTAGTGTTCAAACATCAAATAATGAGGTACCTAATAAAATGCAGTGCTTGTGCAGCTGTGCTCACATGTCCATACGCGGGAAAAGACAGGACCCCTATCGTGCTGTACCGTGGACGGACGCTTCCCCCTCTCCTGCTGCGTCTTCTCCTGCAGGCTTCACAGTCCCCGAGGGCTGAACAAGAGCTGGTTCCCCGCGCATAGCCCCTCGGTAGGCGGGGAGGCGGGCCTGATCCGCCCTTGTGTTCCGATTCCCGAAGCGCATAATAACGGTACCTACGTAGTAGTAGGCAAAGTACTCCGTACGTACTACGGATAAGCCAAGTATTGGAAACATCGATGCAGCTTCGAGCGTGCTTGAAGCATTGCAGAAATTGATAGTTGACGTTAGTTGGGACGCCACCCGCACCTCATGGAGCACTGTACTATAAAGCCAGCATACACCCAGTGCGAGCGGAGGGCAAGACCAGACTGACGCGTGGCACGCGAGCCGAGTCTTGTCTCGTGATAGGAATCAGCAAATCACGGTGTGTTACCGGAGGCTGGACCCTTTTCAATGCCTGCCGCGTTCGAACGAACTCGTCACCAAGATCCTTGGCAGCTGTGGTGTCGAGATAAGCTTATCGACATACCCCGGATGAGACCCGAGGTCACGGTACGTCTTTCACGGGCACGTGCAATTCCGTTGTGTCGACCCGTCCCGAACTGTGTAGAAGGAATCGCTTATTATACTGAGGTATCATGTAATGACCAGGGCTATTGTCAATCGCCACGTCACAATAGCAGCAAATCGCCATTCTTTCCCTCGCCCTGTGCTGGCTGAAGCACAGTTTGCGGAGCATGTGCGCTCACCACGTACCCGGCCGCATGTCCACCGCTGTTGCCGCCGAACAGGTCGTCCCCCTGGTCTATCCTCATGGCAGCCATTTGTTGGGTGCCCACGCCTGAGAAGTAGACGTCAGCATCGTTGACCGCTTGACCCATGTTGCCCTGGCCGCCGTTTGCCGATGCTGCTGTTCTGGTCCGCACATCGATGTCGTTGGGCTGACCGCCTCGTCCAAACATGCTAATACTCTTCTGTGTCTCTCCAAACGCCACGGTGTTGTGCCTTTGCAGTGCTGGGGAGTCCTGCAGTCTACGCGGGCGTGCCGAACGGAACACGGTCTGCACAGGCTTGAGGTAAATGGTCGCCAGGGTTCCCACGTTGAGACACATCTCTTCCAGCGTCGCCGGGTCTAGCCGTTCTGATTCTGCTGTAATGGCAGGTTTTTCGCCCATGACGATTTGCTTTGCGGCGTTCATGTCTGTCGACAGCAAACGCCAGTACATGTACGCACGGTCGCGCAAGTCGGGGTTGTCAGTCTCCTCGGTAGCCCATTTGAGCACCTTTGGGACGAGCTCCTGTCCCTTGGTTGGCCTCTGGATGAAAAGCTTGACCGTAGCCGTAAGCAACGCCAATTGCACCTCGACCGGCTCTTCAGCGAAGGAGTACAAAAAGTCCTCCAGCAAGGCGTCGCTGTTTTCGATGCGATCTGCGTATTGGCCAATCACCCACACCATCGCTGCTTTTGCTTCCGGCTCATCCAGCGAGTCCAAGTGTTCGCACAGAGTCCCGATAATGGACTCATATTGGTCCGGGTATTTGCGGAAGATATTGCGAATGACGACGGTAGCTTCTTGTACGATGTAGGTCACCTTTGTCGCCACAAGCTCGAGAAGGAGGTTGATGCACCGCTGGGCTGCTGGCTCAATCTTAATCGCCAGTTTCCCTATAGCGCGCACAGCCTTGCGCACAAAGTGCACGTCGATTTCAGTAGCGTACTCCCGGAGCTCAGTCAACACCTCGTCAATGTTCCTCTCGTTGGCGAGCATGAAGATGAGCTCCAGTTTCGTGACCTTGACGTAAATAGGGTCGTTATACTTGCAGAAGAAGACACGGATGTCATTCCTAAGCACATCGGGTCGTCGTTGCAAGATGAGCAACGCGTTCCTCAAAGCGAGGTACTGGACCTCAGGTCCTTTCGCGAGCAAAGTGACCAAAGGCGGTGAAAGCTTTTTGCAAAGCGCAGTGTTCTGCTTCTCGTCGGCGATGTAGTTCATGAGATATAGAATGACTCGGATGCAAGTCAACACCACCGAGGAGTTCGAATGCGACAGTCTCGGCGAGATGCGCTCCGCCAGTAACGATGCCTCGCCCGAATCTTGAGGGACATAAGACATGAGAGCCTCCAATATATAAGTTTGCCCCCATCTTCACAAGTTAGCCAGGTTGCGCAATCTTCTCTTACCGTGACTCACTCTGAGCAATCAGCAAGAATGGCCACCATCTTGGAGGCATTCTTGTAGTCAATCGTCAATTTGATCGCATCACTGCGCTCCCATATGTCCATCAGCCCAGCTAGAGCACTCGCGACAACAGTAGGATTGTCATCCCGTAATAACGAGTTCAGCCTCTCAATCAAGTCCGACTGCTCAACCATATGCCTGTCGTGATCGTACAGCTTCGCAACACAAAAGGCAGCCGTCTTGCGCACATATGGATCGGAGTCTCGTAACGATTTCTTGACAAGTGGTACGGTGGCCTCGACGAATTCGCGTACATGTATGTATGAGATGGTTCGAAGAGTAAGCGCGCGCACAAGCGGATTGTGGTCTTCGAGATCCTGCTCCAGCAGAGGGATCGCTTTGACAGCCATTTCTGGCCTTGACCGTGCGTAATTGACCAGATAGAGGAAGCACCTGCAGAGATCAGCAACTGGCAGCGGTGCGCAGACCTGGGCAACTCACATCTTCTTTATTTCCAGACTCTGCAAGTGCATGCAGCCGAGGATATCGGGGAACAAAGCTACCATGTCATTGTTACTCATGGTCATATTGGCCACAATCTTCTTGAGCGCAATCTTCTTGCCGGCATAATTCTTGTCCTTCTTGCCTCCACTGTTCAGCTCGAGGCGCAGTTCGGCGACTTTGCCCTGTCTAGTCTTTAGTCTGGGCTCGTAGTGAGGCGGCGGTACAAATGCGAAGAACATGATGTTTAGCTGCCACAGCGCTGCCAAGCTTAGCAGACGCGGTGGAAAGGTCACATAAACGATAGCAGGACGCCAGTCAGGAACAGCTGACGGGTATTGACACGGCGTTTCTCGTGCTGCAAAAAAAAAGACAATGGGCGTTGCTTACTCTCGCGAACAATTTGGAGTCTCCTCCTCCAGCGGAGCTCGACATGTTGCCGTATTTGTAGAGCCCCTACCAACAGATATGGTTCCTCTGTTTCCGTCACGGGATGCAAGACGCATTCACTTGCAACCCCTCACCACCTTCTTCAGAGCGTCGTCTTGGTCCAAGCCGCGGCCAGCCAATTGGGTGAGACTCTGCTCTATCGCGACCGAGCTGTTCGTGGAGGGGGACAGGAAAACGTCACATGTGTGCCGAGACAGCGGCTGGATCAAGCGCCCGGGGGGCTAAGGTTCGCGCACAGTATAGCAAGTTGCTTAGTCGACACTCTGTCGGTCGTTGGTGAGGTTTGTCGTGATTGTGTTGTTGCCGCGAAAAGGGGAAGGACCCTCCTCACCAGGCGGTACCTTACTCGCCTGCGGCGCCTGCGGAACTCCCATTATCGATACGAAGGGCTGGAGGTGATGTGGGTCACCCATCCGACGTCGACTGCGTAACCCGCCGGAAACGAATTACTCGCCTTTCATCCGCAACCGCCCGCCACCTACGACAATTTATCATTGTGCTACTTCACTTACGAGCTCGAAAATATGACAAAACCTCAGGCTGCTTCCTGGGCGCTGCAGCTCGAGTCACCTCCCGCAGCTAAATCGAAGAGTTCGAGCATCCCCGACCCGCCAGGCTTCCACAGCAGCAGCGTTAGCAACAAGGTGCGCCGCAGTTGCAGGACAAGATGTCTGAGGGCCGTCGCTAACGAGAACTAGAAGTCTGGTAAAGATGCGAAAGTCCAGCCTCGACAAGCGAAAACGCCCGAAGAAATGGACACGCTAAAGTTGAAGAAGGCCTGGGAGGTTGCGCTTGCGCCAGTCAAGAGCTTGCCTATGACGGCCATCATGATGTACATGTCCGGCAGCTCCCTGCAGATCTTCAGTATCATGATGGTAGTCATGGCTTTCAAGAATCCTATGATGGGAATCGTCAACACTCAACAGGCATTTGAGCGCTTCGAATCGCCGTCCGTCTCGGGACGCCTGCTGCAAGTCAAGCTCGTCTACGTAGTTTGTCAGCTAGTGGCATTGGCTGTGGGAATCTGGAAGGTCAACCAGATGGGGCTGCTACCGTAAGTCAATGCGCGGCTACTGTTCTATGTACGATGCTGACCAAATCAGAACCACGCGGTCAGACTGGCTGATGTGGGAGGCCCAGCGACAGTCACTCGAGAATGCGGTTCCAGCATTATAGATGAGCCAGATGCAATAAAGTAACGATGCTTTCAGACATACTATCTACTTTTCTCGTGGCGTTGATGCTGGCGCCTCGGTCTTCGCGAGCTTCTGTTTGCGCCATTTAGGCCCATGTCTTTCAACAAAGAGAAGCCCCGGTACGCAAATCAGGACCAGACACGCCATGATAGTAAATGTCCATCCCCGCCCGATACCTTGGATCACGAGCTCAATAACTGCCGCGCCAGCGGCTCCTACCAAACAACGGACAAGGTTGTTAGCCGCTGTCGCCGTGGCGGGAGCTTTTGGGAAGATGTCGACGATGAGAGTGTTCAGAGTCTGAAATGATGTCGGTACGACCACACCAATTAGGAAGGAAAGAATCAGCGGTGCTGCAACACTCGTCTCGACCTGCAGTGCCCAGCCGTACCCAACTAGCGCGCCGGCTCCTAGCAACATGGCTGGATAAATGGGCTGTAATCGTGCAGTTTCGATAGGAAAGTCGCGCAGGTCATCGCCTCGCCGGCGACTGATAGTGATGCCGGCTTTCTTGGCAATACGGCGATAGTTCCAGTCGAGGATGTATCCCTGCGCAATAACTGCCATCATCGAACCGCCACCATACGGAAGGTAACACAACCCAACCTGCAAGTCATTGTAACCATAGATCTCCTTGAATTGAGTGCCCAGAGTTGCGGCCGTCAGGATGAAGCCAACATAGAGAAGGGAATTGAGAATGAGGATCAGGCCCATCTCCTTCTCAAACACGACAGCGAGTGTCCGTATGGGGTTGGGGAAGCGCAGCTTTCGGGTCTCGGCGTGCTCTTGACTGCTCTTGCGCTTTCCAAAGTACTGTATCACTGGCAAATTCCACGACTGCGCCGGGGTGCTGCCATTTCCAACAACGTTGCGACACGTCTCAGGAACAGTCAGGATCCAAGGAACCAGCCAGACTGTGACGACAATCGCCAGGAACCAGAACAACGACGGCCAGCCAAGATACTGACTCAGAATGCCTCCGAGAAAAGGTCCAATGGCAGGCCCGACATTGATACCTGCGCCCAGGTAGCCAATGTATCGCCCCCTTTCCGCGGGAGGCGCAATATCAGCGACCATGGCGAATCCCAGGGCGATGGTGCCACTGGATCCAAAGCTCTGGACGCACCGGAGCACCATCAAGGCCGCATAGTTCCTCTGCAGCGCAAGGCCAATGTTGGCAAACAAATAAATGGTGAAGGCGACAATATACGCTGGTCGTCGCCCAGCCATATCGCCGAAATCACCAAAAAGCGTCGGTGCCAACCCCTGAAAGATCATGTATGTTGTCAGGGTCAAGTTGACCAGACTGAGTGAGACTCCTAGATCTTCTGCAATCGGGTTGAGAGCTGGGAAGTAGATGTTCGCGGTCATGGGCGAGATGAAGCTCCCTACAGAGAGCATGACCGTGATCCATGTCTTCATCGCCGGCGAAAAGGTGCTGTAGGCCGGCCCGCTGGACACCCTGGACATTTGGTCATCTTCAGCCTGGGGATCAGGCATCGTAGAGTCCCCTACGATAGATGAGAAGCGTTCGAGGGCGCTTGGTCGAGTGCTGGTAGGCTCATCATGATCGGACGTCTCCTCTGTATCGACTCGTGAGAGAGACTCCGTTTGGCCGTGGGACTGTCGCTCACTGTCGGCCATGGTGGGTGGCGTCTGTATGCCTGTGACTGAGTCGCCATGAGATATGAAGGGCAATAGTAGTGTTCTAGTGAAAATTCCGTCGATCAGATCCTTTAAAATTGAAACTGATCATGGATATTCGGCGACTTGTTAGATGGCGACTCTTATTGCCGCCACGGAGTACTTCCGCCTCTTATTCCCGGACGGCGATGACGACTGACTGGAGGAGGCATATGAGATGCTTCGCGTCGAGATAATACTACTGAAACAGCCACCTTAGTGCTGGGTTCGAGGCTGCACAATACTTCTGCGAGCCATGTGCCTATAGGTATAGGAGCAATAGAAACTTCGCCCTTTCACTGTAGACAATTGATTCGATCGTCTAACCTGACGGCCTGCTCGTCAGCGCAACATAGCGCCTCTCACTGTGGGGACCAAGGCACGCTGGCCCATAACGGCACTGTTATCCGTACATGATAGCGAAAAAAGCAGGTGTGATGCGACGTGCACAAGCAGAAAGAAGCCTCGAGTCTGTGAAGTGTCAAACTCCTCGCGAGGAACATATCCACAGCACTTCCGGTTTTGAGGTCATCAAAACGGGGTAAAATGTAAGGGTGGCTAGCTCGGGATTGTCTCATAAGATACATTTTATGCCACTGGAAGCACAGAAAGTCATAGTTGTGCTTTGCTCCCACACGATACTGCAAGTTGGTTCGACATTTTCGAATAGCCATGAAGTACATAATATTACTTGTTGAACTTTGTTCAAGTTTCGCGACAGATATAAGCCGACCAGCCTTTATTATTTATAGGCAACTCGGGGCTATAGGGTAGCTCTTTCGTCGCTGACTCAGTGCCCCCACCAGCTACGGGTGCTGGCAGCTAGCTGGTGACGCTGTCCGTAAGCTTCCGTGGGCGAGATGCCCACCACGCTTCGTGGGAATTTCGCACAATCGATCCAGCGAATTGTTCCAACCCGTGCTCTGAACGCGGGCTTCCCATCTAGCTGGAGCAGAATTCGCGAGGCAATCTACTTTCTGTCAACATGGACCGAACACCCGACCTCAACGAGCTTTTGCGCAAGCAGCATTCCCCTCCCGTGAGGACTGAGGTCACGCTGGAGAACATTGATGGTTTCCTAAAGGAGGCTCTGCGCATTGTAAGCCATATCGGAAGGCTTGTTTGACATTCTGCTCACAAATCATAGAACACACATATTGCAGAACTCCATCGGAGCTTGCTGAGCGGTCGAGGAGCATACCTTGCACGAGCGCAGCCGCGCAAAGGCCATAGTAGGGCAGCAGATGGACAACCAGCGGTGCTTTCAGATAAGGAGAGAGAAGCTGTAGACAAGGATGCCAAGGAGATGCTCCGTGAGCTCAATTGGAGCATTGAGACCCTCGACAGCGCCGAAAAGATACGTTTCGAGACCGAAATGAAATCCATACAAAAGCAACACGGCAGTGGACTGGGAGCCCTCGGGGCCTGGGCCTCGGGTGGTGCCGTGAGCGGCAAGACGCAAGAGCAGTCGTTAGCAGAGGCTCGGGCGGAGGACGTCAGATTGCATCGGGATGGTGTTCTCTGGTACCTCCGACAGCGATTGCAGCTTTGCGGCGCCACCCAGAAAAAGATGATGGAAACAAGGCTCATCAGGGAGGTGGAAGCCAGCCGCAGCTTAGCCTCGCAAGCACCCAACATGACGGATTTCTCTGAGTTCAAACCCTCGATGAACGCGACAGAGAGCCTCGATCCGAGCCGAGACCATTCGTCAAGCGAGAGCCAGGGATTGAGCGCGGAGCAGGTGCAGATGTTCGAAGAAGGCAATCAGGACATGATGAAGTTCTTCGACAGCATGCACAAGTCTGTCCAGTAAGTCGATGGACAATGGCCCAGGTCAAACCCCCATGCTGACCCTACAGAACCGCCCAGAAATCCTTGGCCGAGATCAGCGACCTCCAGTCGACGCTCATCAGCCATTTGGCGACCCAAACGGAGCAGATCGACCACCTGGTGGCCGATTCGTTCTCAACAACGGAGAACGTGGAGGGCGGCAACAAGCAGCTGAAGAAAGCAACACAACGCCCGAGCACAGCGCGAATGACTTTCTATGCTACCAGTGGCCTATGTGCTTTCCTGGTATTGTGGGATTTGATATTCTAGAGGTCAATAGAGGACGTTGTGAGCATGTGAAACTGCTGAATGCTGATTGGAGCGTATGACGCCATAGGTAGTCTGCGAGGAGCGCGGCTGCGGTGGCTTGCAACGCGGCATTCATGTGACTGACACTTGAGCATCATCTGGTCAATGAAACTCAGGAAGAGCAATCTCGTAGGAGCAAGACTGATGCGACCAGAAGGCTACACGTGTCATGCTTTCTAGGTGCTCCGTGCGGCTCCGTGTGGTGAATGATTTGTACCGGGTGAACCGAAGGCCTCGGCTCCACCAAGCTGGTCTGGGGTATAATAAAGCGACCAGATTCCGGTCGGCAGCGCAGCGACGCGTACAAGTATATCTTGAACACCAAGACGAGGCTGGCTTTCGAGTATTTTTTTGGGTACTGCCAGCAGCCGACTATTATCTTCCTTATCTACAAACCACACCACTGATCCCTCAGAAGCAGCATTTGTTCGCTTCGCCCTACTCGGATTGAAGCCTGAGAGAAAGAGAACCTGTTACCGCGTCCTGTCACATCGTTCCTCACAGCGACTGGACCGGTTGCCCCCGAGAGGAAAAAGTCAGACAGTCACCAGAGCCCATCGACGTGCAGCTGCATCCTTATCCATTACGTGAAGCTTGGCAACGGATCCTGAAAGGAGCGCATTTCAGGCACAACGCTGGCTGTACTAGCTGCGTCACAAGTTTAACAGCCCCAATCGCTGCACGCGGATTGACCTGGCTAAACCCATCAGTTTGGCCATCGCTTCGACGAACGGACCCGTGCCCGGCGCAGCTCCGAACTCACTAAGGTACTTTACAGGTACCTACTGGCAGTGACAGTCGCAATTACCCCAAGGCCGCGCCTGATAATCACCCCACATTTCCCCTCGCCGCGCAACCGCAACGAGGGCAGTCGCAACGATGCCCGTCAGCTCCCCACCTTCGAGTCAAGGTGCTTCGAGTACTTCAGACTCTTCTGCCGCTGGTTCTTCTCCCATCTCCCGCCTGAACAACATTGCCAGTCACATTGCGCCCAAGATGGCTTCCACAACCAATTTCCCATCGGACGTTGTCCCCCAAGCGCCTGAGGACCCTCTCTTCGGTCTGATGGCCGCTTTTCGGGCGGATGAAAGCCCAGACAAGGTGGACTTGGTAAGTCACTGCCTGACATTCGACCTCGTTTGTCCTCCACGCGAGATGATAAGGCTAACTGTGAACCTGTAGGGTATCGGCGCCTATCGCGACGACAACGCAAAGCCCTGGATACTGCCAGTCGTCAAGAAGGTACGGATTTCTCCCTCTATCTGTCGTCGAGAGTCACATCAGGCCATAATGACCATTCGCTCGCTTGGAGAACCCTGCCCCACCGAACTCCCCGAACTACGACCGGTCTCGCTACACGTCCATGCTGACAAGATTCATAGGCGGATGAGATTCTCCGAAACGACCCCGACCTGAATCACGAGTATGCGCCGATTGCTGGTATCCAGAGCTTCACGTCCAAGGCCGCCGAGCTCATGCTTGGTGCCGATTCGCCCGCTCTCAAGGAGAAGCGCTCTGCGTCTATCCAGACCATCTCTGGCACAGGCGCCGTCCACCTGGGCGCCCTCTTCCTCGCCAAGTTTTTTAAGGGTAACCGTACTGTCTATGTCTCGAACCCTACATGGGCGAATCACCACCAGATCTTCAGCAACGTCGGCATTCCCACCAAACAATACCCTTACTTTGACAAAAAGACCAAGGGCCTCGACTTTGAGGGCATGAAGAATGCCATCAAAGATGCACCCGAGAGATCGATCATTCTCCTTCACCCCTGTGCCCACAACCCTACCGGCGTCGACCCGACCTTGGACCAGTGGAAAGAGCTCGCCGAGGTGATTCGTTCCAAGAACCACTTCCCCTTCTTCGATTCAGCGTATCAGGGATTCGCCTCGGGCAACCTGGCCCGCGATGCGGCTTCCGTTCGCTATTTTGTTGAACAAGGCTTCGAGCTCTTGATCGCCCAGAGTTTTGCCAAGAACTTTGGTCTCTATGGTGAGCGTGCAGGCTGTTTCCACGCTGTCACTGCTCCTGGGCCAGATGCTCAGACCACCATTAGCCGCATAGCCTCTCAACTCGCTATCCTCCAGCGCTCTGAGATCTCCAACCCACCTCTGTACGGTGCGCGCATCGTCAGCCTTGTCTTGAACGACGCAAAGCTGTTCGCTGAATGGGAGGACAACCTGACCACCATGTCTGGCCGCATTATGGACATGCGCAATTCTCTGCGGGCCAAACTCGAGGAGCTCGGCACACCTGGCACCTGGAACCACATCACGGACCAGATTGGCATGTTCAGCTTCACCGGGTTGACCGAGGAGCAGGTGATGCGCTTGCGCAAAGAGTCGCACATCTACATGACCAAGAACGGTCGCATCAGCATGGCGGGTCTGAACACAAAGAACATTGATTACTTTGCAAAAGCCGTTCACGCCGTGGTGTCGAGCAGCTGATACAAGAGTAACAAGTGGACATTGTTTAGAGAGACCTGTTGAGCAAGTATGTACTTTAGCGTCGTACGCTGTTATGTTTGTAGAAGAGGTCAATAGGACTGGATTTGTGCTCGGACTATCTTTGGTGGCCGCGAGGCTGCTTTCTAGACTGCTGTACATTTGTCGATGGCCGTAGCTGGCGTTGTTAAGACTTGGATATCAGAAATTGCCACGACACCCCTGGTTCTCCTAAACTTTTCTGAGAGTTTTGCAATCGAAGCCAATCCTGCTGAAGAAGTACACATGACGCCCGCCCGTCCACATCATAGCTAGATCTGCCTCATACACATGTTGATTCGTTTTTCTCCTTATACGCTCGCTTCGTTGGCATCGTAATACGTACACACAGAAGAGGCTTACAACTCCTCTTTGGCTCTCTGCTCAGCCTCGGGCTCGCCAACGAGAACAGCTTCCTCGACCACGATATCCTCCGAAACAACCGACGACTCCTTTGTCCCATCATATGCAACAGAATCACCCGTCTCCATGAGCGCTGCCTGGTCCTCCTGCATCAGCACGGGGGGCTGGTGTTCCGCCGATCGAAGCGTCCCGTGCCACGAGGGCAGAACCTTGTGGATGTGCAAGATGGGCTTCGCGTTTCCGTACATCTCCATGAACCCTTGCCAGACCACAGCCATGGCCAGGATCATTAGTGTCAGCGTGATGATGAGGGGCTTGGGGCTCGCGTGCTGCGGCTTCATTCCAACGACGTACCGCGTGGCACGCGGCGGGCCGTTCTTATTACGTTTCGCCGTGTCAATATAGCGCTTCAAGGGGATGCTGTAGACCTCCACCTTAAACTGGACAGACGTGCTGGCGAGTTTGATAAACTGCGGCCTTAGGTGCGTCTTTGGCGTGACAAAGGTGGAGAAGGCGAGGCGGGTGATCTGGCCGCCGTTGTGCGCGTTCTGTAGCGTGTAAAAGGGGAGCAGCTGGCGCAGCAGCTTGAAATCCCCCTCGCTAATGAGGTCGACGGTGAAGAGGGAGACGGACGAGTCGCTGCCGGTGACGGCGATGACAAACTGCGTCTCCGAGACGGCGGCGTCGGGCGAAGTGGGAGGACTGAGGTTTGTGACGGCTAAAGAGAGCGTCTTGACCTTTCTCGGGATCATGGCCGAGACGGCGAGACGTGCCGACTCTTGTCCGGGCCCGGGGAGACGAAAGCCCTGCAGCACGATGCCGCTGAACTTGGGCAGGTTAGAGACGGCGAGGATAAAGTCGGGCGTTAGGAAGCGTATGAAGCGGAACTCGGGCAGGACGTCGTTCTCCTCGCGCATCTGGTAGGCCAGCTGGGGATCACTATTCTCCTTGCCGACGTTGACGATGTGGAGCTGATGCCGGTAGCAAAAGGCCACCTTGTACTGCGTGTCGCTGACCTGTATAATGTCCAAGTCTTCCGCCTGGCTCGGCAGCTCCAGGAGCGCCTTGAGCGTGGGGTTCAAGCCGGCCGCGTCAAAGATGGCCAGCTCGTTGAGCTTGCCAAGCGCCGACGCCGTCACACCAAGGCCGCCTGCCACGCGCACTGCCGGCTGATACGTGTCTTTATCGGTGTCACCGAGGAGTGGCGTCCGCGAGGATTCCGTCACAGCCACGACAGCCGCCTTGTTCCCGGCCGACACACGGGCCTTGGCCTGCTCGACGGAAAAGGCACGCAGGTGCTGGTTCTTGCCCTCGGCGATAGCCTTGGGGCTCGAGTTGACGTTTGCGTAGACACAGGTGGATTTGCCCTTGCGCGGGCCGACGGCGAGCGAAGCGACATTGTCTTCTTCGCGGTCGAGCTTGAGTTCGCCGGATATCTGGATCTCGTCCTGGCTGGTTGTCTCGAGGACTGTCTGATGGAGGAGACGGGTCAGTTCCTGCTACTGGCGCAAACGGGCCGAGGAATGTCAGGGCACGTACAATCTTGTTGGGCACGTCCTTGCGCGGTCCGCCGCCGCCGCCGACTATGATACGATTGGCATCCTGGGGGTCGAAATCGAGGGCACAGATGGGGTAGTCGAGTGCGGTTCTCGCGATGGGGAAGGGCGCCATTGTGGGCGCTGTGGGCTCGGGGAAGCCTCTGTACAGATGTCGCGTTGTCGCGCGATCGGACTCGGTATGGCGCTGGGATTGCCGAACGAGCAGGAGAAGATGTTGGCACTGTTTCGCTGGGAGGACAGGTATGCCTTCTGCCAGGAACGGCCCGACTCAATTGAGGCTCGGCTCAGTGACGTTGGGGCAGGGGGCGGGGGAGGACGCCATCGATGTGCGCAGCATAGGGTAGGTAGGCTTGATCAGGCCACATGGAGGGGACGACGGCGGCCAGTTCCCTCATGTCACAGCTTCAAGGCCTCACCTTGGACTGGCGATGGCCGGTCACTCGAGAGGGAAAGACATGGTTGTTTGTTTGGAGCTGAAGCAGAGGTACCTATGGACAACGAATGCCCTCTTCGTCTAGTGCTTTGGCATGCGAATATTGTCCAGGTGCTGCCAAATCTTACCAGGTACCATAGGCTGCAGAACGTGGCAAGCCACCTGTGGCTGAGGCTGAGCGAACAGCCAGACAGTCCCTCTGCGGCTCTGACACATGCGCGCGCAAGTCAGAGTCGGGCCATTACTCAGCAAAAGTCCCTGCTCGGTCCATCGCCTAATTGATAAGGTAACCGCCCAAGTTCAACCATTCCATCGCGTGGGACTGAAACTCGCCAATGGAGAAATCAGGGCGGCACCTCAGCGGACGCCGGGTTGGGTTCCTCTCCACGCAACAGCGCGCCAACCCCGGCCCCTAGGAAGAAAATGGAACCCTGGCTATCAGGGGCCCGGGGCCTGCCCACCAAGGTATCCAACGCGCGGCATCGGCCGGGGTCCCTCACTCTAAAATACCGTTCGCAGGCAAGTCATCGACTTTGAGCTTGCGTGTATCATCGTGCAAAGGTCCAGGAGTCCTTGCAGGCTCGCGCAGGAACCGAGGCAGACGCAGGCACTCAGATGGGTAGCTTCCGTCAACCCTCTGGGCATCCTGGCTTGCTACGTACGGTGTGTGAAAAACCTCATTGTCAGCCTCTCAGGTGCCTCGCTTAATTACCTATCTGCCGACGTCCGCTGCCTGCACAAGCTGCACTGGAGTTCTGGAGCCCTGGCCACCCGTAGCCGAGCAAAGCCCCTGCCTGCATTGCATCTTCATCCACCACCGCTAACTCACATGCGTGGAGTCGCCATGCAGACATTGGCTTGCAGACTCGAGCAAGGACCTCCTGGGCCAGCTGGAGCCGAGTCCGACAGACACGATGATGAGGGGCACGAAAATAATCAGAAAGTCCTTTTGTGATTTCACTTCCACTCCTGCTGGCTTGTGATTATCACACCGCGAGACTCTGACTGCTTATTGCTGCCATGGCACAGTCACCGTACGAGGCCGTTGCGCCGTATCTCAGTCTGGGCCGTGTCCTCCTCCTCTCCTGCGCCGGATGGCTCGTCTTCAAGATCCTCCAGGCGCTGTACAACATCTCCCCTCTTCATCCTCTGAGCAAGGTGCCTGGTCCCAAGCTCGCGGCGGCCACGTACTGGCCCGAATTCTACCATGATGTGTTACTGACCGGCCGGTACACTCATGAGATCAAGAAGATGCACGACAAGTATGGTAGGTCTAACATGCAGTCATCATGAATTTCCGCGTGGCATGTGGCCCAATAGGCTGACCTGTATTGCCTACCAAGGCCCCATTGTGCGCATCAATCCCCATGAGACGCACTGTGCCGACATGGCCTTTGCCGACGAGATTTATGCCATTGGCGGTCGCAAACGCGACAAGCCAATCCACCAGATCAACGGCTCTGCCGTCGGCACGACCAATGGCTTTGGCACGCCAGACCACGACCTGCACCGCTCACGCCGCGTGCCCGTGGCCAGGTTCTTCTCGCGTGCCATGATCGCACGCCTCGAGGGCGATATCCACGATCTGGTCCAGAAGCTGTGCGACAAGCTACTCGCCGAAGGGTCCAAGGCCACCGAGGGCGACGGCAAGAAGAAGGAGCCGTTTGACATTGCGCACGCCTACAGCTGCTTCACCTCGGATGCCATCTTTAGCTACAGCTTTGGCGAGCCCCTCGGTCTGCTCTCGCGCGACGCGTGGACGCCCAACTTTCGAGAGGCGACGCTGGCCGTCCTCAAGCCCGTCTTCATCTTCCGGTTCTTCCCCTTTCTGATCGCCACCTCCCGGATGGGCAAGCATCTCGTGCCATACCTGCCCCCGGACGCCGCTCTGCTCATCCGCACCCTGCAGATCGACATTCCTTCGCGCGTGTACAAGACCAAGCACGACCTGGACGCTGGCATCAGCTACGACCGGCCCACGGTCTTTGGGGATCTCCTGCAGTCGGAGCTTGACGAGAGCGAGAAGAATCCCGAGCGCCTGGCGGACGAGGCTGTCGCTGTGGTGGGTGCCGGCACCGAGACGACGAGCTGGGCGTTGGCTGTGATCACGTTCCACCTCCTCTCGCAGCCTGCGATCCTGGACAGGCTGCGCGCCGAGCTGTTGACGGTGGTGGAGGACCCCCGTCACCTGCCCGCGTGGACCGTCCTCGAGAAGCTGCCGTACCTGGGCGCTGTCATCCAAGAAGGGCTGCGGCTGTCATACGGTGTGTCAAGCCGCTCGGCGCGGACCCCGACGGAGGAGGACCTCGTCTACCGCGGCGAGTGGAACAAGAAGCCCATGGAGCTGGTCCTCCCCCGAGGCTACGCCATTGGCATGTCTGCCGCGATCACGCACCATGACGAGCGCATCTTCCCCGACTCGTACTCGTATATCCCCGACCGCTGGCTGGACGAGAAGAATGAGTTCAGAAAGGACGTTGCGCATGGCATGATGGCCTTTTCCAAGGGCAGCCGCGCGTGTCTGGGCAAGAAGTGAGTACACGTCTGGTAAAGATTGAATTGGTACTAACACCGCTGGAACAGCCTGGCGCTTTGCGAGCTGCACCTGGCCCTCGCGGCTCTGGCATTGCGGGTGATGCCGCACATGCGACTCGTCGACACAACACAGGAGGACATTGCGTACGACCACGACATGTTTGTGCCCATGGCGAAGAGCGGGAGCCGCGGCGTCAAGGTGCTCGTTGAGTAAAGTAGGCGCATGTCGTACAGAACTAGGACTAGAATCAAGTAAAGCGCGCCCCCGAAGATCAATCCGTACTATGCCCCGTTTCGTCTCATGATACTGTCCTTACCCCCCTGCAGGCTGGCGAACGGCTCGATCCCTTCCCGAACCTTCAATCCGGTGGTTCCGCTTCCTTCCTCTGGCCCAGACGCCGACGCGACAAGACAAGGGGAGCCATCCAAGGCCCAAGGGGCCGGCCAAGCCTCGAGAACTAATCTAGGGCGGCCGAGGTGCGTGTGGGCCGCTACTCGGATGGTATCCGCCGCCGCGACTCCCCAACTCCCCGATTCCCCGAAGCCACAAACTCACTACGTGTAGATTGATCTTGGGGTCACTACTGTCAACTTGTGGTCAACATGCCTCTCCGACAAGGCGAATAAGGCTGGCTCTGCAACGAACTATCGTACCCAGAGCCTCGGCAACATGAAGACATGGATAAACCCCCTGGGGACGCACGGGGGTGCGGTGGTCACCTGCATGCGTGCAATCTATCGCCCCCCCCTGCTACTCCGTACTGTTCAAATTTTGACGGTTGGAGTGTGCCAGGCTGGCAGCCCCCTGGCGTCGACAGCGATGCCCATCCCAAGGATCCCATGCCTTCAGGCGGGATGGATTCGGGGAAGCGGGAATAACGTACGGGATATGTACATTGCCATCAGTCGATGCAGTAACCTATCCCGACAACTCTAATTATCCAGGATCTCTCTCCCTCATGGCTCGTTTGCGAAAGAAGTGATTCTTCTCCTTCTGCTCCCCTTACACATTCGCCAAGGTGCTCCATCATGAGCGGCACGTGGAACGACGACCTCGACCCTCGTCTTGGTATCATCACGCCCGTTGGCCTCCCGCTCGGCATCATCACGACCTCGAGCATCTTCCTCTTCTTCTCGCTCCTCTTTACGGCCATACGGAGCCATGTCCGCAGGCAAGACCGGGTCTTTGGCTGGGATGATGGCCTCATGGTTGCCGGTACTGTGAGTGCTCTCCTCCCCTTCACTCTCCTTCTATGAACCAAGGATCTCTCTACCCTTGGGTTCTCGATCGGCTCTCCTAGAAACCGGGGTTGGGACGGCCAGTTCGATCGATGCATGAACTACATGCCGAAATGACATTCCGGCTGACAACCACCGCCACCACAGATTTCACACGTCGCTTCCGTCAGTGTAGGTATCGCAGGCCAACTGACAGGCATCGGCACGCGTGATGTGCATCTCAATCAATGGCGCTTCGAGGAGTCGATGAAGATACACACGGTCTGGCTGCTTGCCTACTCGCTCGCCATGACCCTGATCAAGGCGTCCATCTGCATCACCCTGCGCCGCATCGCCGAGGCCAAACGCTCGCTCCGCATTGTCGTCTGGGTCCTCCTGGCCATCACCCTTGTCTCTTTCATCGCAGCGTTCGTCGGCACAGCGGTCCAGTGCATCCCCTTTGAGGCGCACTGGAGGCCGTACCTCGTCGCCCAGGGCGACGCATGGTGCGCGCCCACCGTCATCTTCATCGTGCTCGGGTACATTGCCACTGTGTGCACCATTGTGACGGACGCGGCGCTCGTCGTCGTGCCGGGCATGCTGCTCTGGAAGACGCAGATGAAGATGCAGGCCAAGCTGCAGGTCATGGGTCTCATGTCCTTTGCCTCGCTGGCCTCGCTCATCACCGTCGTCCGCATCCCGTACGTGCAGAAGTACGGCGGCCTCAAGGACAGGCACTGTGAGTTTACCTCCCCCCTCGAGACTCTTTCACGAGGGCATCTATGCTAACACGCTTCGCAGACTGGTGCGCCATGATTGTCTTCTGCTCCATTATCGAAAGCAGCATCGGTATCATCGCCTCCTCGTTCCCCTCGGTGCGCCGCTTCGTTCGACGTCTCCGCAACAACGGCACGGATCCCACAGAGAACAGCTGCCAGCCCAACACCGACGACATCATCACCTTTGGTGGCGGCGGCGGCGGCAGTGGCGGTGCCTCGTCGAAGCACCAGGGTCGCGGGTCCAAGCCCTCGCGGAGCGCCTTCCACAACCCGACGGATAAGGGCATTAGCCTGACGACCGTCAAGGGACGCACCCAAGGCGAGAAGTGGGAGAGGCTGAACGATGGGGACTCTGACAAGAGAGATCTGCTCCGGAAGGAGAGCGTCAAGGGGATACGGGCACAGTACACGTACACTGTCGAGGTAGAGGAGGACACGGATGGGAGCGTGGACGCGAGGTCAAAATCGCGGAGGAGTCTGGAGTGATCATGAAAAGAAAAAAAGAAAAGGAAGAAAAAGACACATGTCCTCACGCATTCGATCGGTCCATCCAGCCGGCGAGTAACTCATCGATGGGGGACTCAGTTCCCATTGCAGCTGGCCCACTATACGGCTCTGTCTGCGTCCAACGGCCAAGAAGATTGTGGATTCCTGCCACCTTCGTGCTTAGCTGCTCGCCAGCGGGCTTGTGGATGTTACGAAAAGTGCCGCTCTATCTTGGGGCGATGAACGCGACGAGAGCGAGTCCACGACACTGGCGACGGGGGTCAATGGGGAGTTCCGCATTGTAACCCGTCTGTTCGTGTTCCTACACGTACCATACAGGCTATAGAATCACGTCTAGGGGGGGCAGTCACCCTTTCTATCCAGGTAACAGTCTTTCACATTGGACAGGGCCCTCACTGAAAATCAGTGGCCGCATGAAGGGGTACCAGAACAACATGAGGGAACAAGCGCTCTCGAGGAGAACAAGTATCTCAAAGGTGCATTCTGGAGGCGGGAACCACCAGATACGAAATGAACCAACATGTACAAAACATTTCACTTGTTCCAGAATTAGTGCGTACATCGGCACGGGACGGGACGGGACGGGACGTACCTGGTACGACGTTGCTTTGTTCTGGTCTCCCCTTTGTTCAGGGGTAGGGAACTCTCGCAACGACGCCTGGCAACACCACCACCAACACAAACACGCAGGAACACTAGTTAATACCAGACCTCAATCACAGCCTTGGAAGACTGATAGATAGACATTTATACGGCCCGATGCATTCGTCGTTTTCTTGGCCTTTCTCCATGATCCTACAAACCATCTGAGATTATTTACAGCGAAACGCATACCACAGCTGCTAATCCCATAGCACTTTCATTCCAGCAAGGTACGTCTTCTTGTGTCGATCATACGGCTGCACTGCCGGTATGCCATATTGGAACCTCCTCAAAGCCAAGAGGCGCAAGTCCCCAACGGCCAATTCCGGTACATCAGACAGTGCAAGGGAGTGTCCCCAACCGCCTGAATCGCCTCGCCGAGAACCCGGAGGACGAGCGAGTGGGGAACTATGGCGTGGTAGGGATACCCGTGAACATAATACTGCGCATCTGAATTCTCAACTGAACCAGCTCTCAACGGACTTGTCTCCCTCCAAGAAGGCCCTGAGTCTCCCACGTTCCCGGCGCTCCAGCAGGTCGACTCCCCCTAGCGATTTATCACCCTGGCTCCGGATGTTTAAGAATCGCTCCACCACAGCTCTCACCCTCAGAGAGCCTGCCAGTCCAGAGCTCTCCACGTCTTCCAGAATGGCCGGACCAGAGACGCACATGGCTCGGAAGTCCGAGTCTGCCTCATTGTCTTCAGCAAGAAGCTCGACTGACCAGCAGCATTTAGAGCATCGACCCGTCGCATCAGCGCCAAAGCTTACGCGACAGGTCAGCCGTCGACCACCTCGGACTGTAGAGGAGAGCACCGAGGCAGGTCCTTCACGGCCCAGACCTTTCAGCAGCCCACGCCGCCATCCGTTCAACGCAGAATATCAAGGCGGCGGTAGAAACCTCTTCAACAAGGGTCTTGGCATCGACTTTAAGACAGGGAAGGAGTTCCTGAAACGGAGCAGAGACTTGCGTTTTGCGGATAGTATCCCCCAAGCTAGCCCCCGGAACCTCTACACCGATGTCGATGAGGGCTGGGACGTAAACGCCGGCATTGACGACGAAGACTTGACATCCAAAGGTAAGTCTACTGCTCGCCGTGGCCCGCTCAAGCTCAACACACACGTCGATGATGACTGGAGTACGATCCCCTGCTTTGACGAGGATGATCATCCTACGCACAAAAACGACGCTAAGGGGAAAGGCAAGGCCATCGGATACTCTGATGGCGATCAGCAGGATAACACACGCAGGCGTTCCACTGTATTCGATGACGGCGGCAATGGTGACAACAATAATGATATACGCGCGCGCCCCGAGTCAGAAACGGAGTCCCTTGAGGAATTCGCCAGTCAGTACCGCAAACAGATCATGCAAACACGACGCCCCCGTCGACAGGCCTTCTCAGGGCAGGAAGAACTCAAAGTCGACGCCCCACAAATGGGAGCCTGGAGCGATGAAGAAGGCTGGGGCGATAGAGTCCGGGGCGAAGACGAACAAGGCGCCGTCTCACCACCCGCGGACGATGAATCTACGGGGGCTGCTGACGGGCCGCCATACCCGCCCAACTCGGAGCTCGGCCAGGAATGTCTCGAGGTGATCCGCAAGGGCCTCAGTCTCCCCCCCGACTGCGAGCCCCGTCACGTAGAGGCCATTCTGCTCAAGTCATGGATCCTTGTCAAGCACATGTACAACCAAACCCTGCCCGCCAGGACCCAGGATCCTTTCCACAAGGGCTACTTTGGTGAGATGCGCGTCCGAAGCCCTAGAAATCGTATTCACAACGAGATGTTGGCGGAGCACATTAACGAAGTATGCTGGGAGAGTGAGAAGCTCAGGGCCATTGTCCGGGACGACGACCCCCGTGACGGACTGAATAGGCTTCGCGGGTGCTTCATCCAGGGGCAGCGAATCCGCCCATCCGATGTCATGCTGCGTCGTGTCGTCGAGTGCAAGGCCGACTTCAAAGACAGCCAAATGAGGCATTGGAACCAGTATGTGGCCAAGCGTCGGGCACGTCCCCAGTCTACACTCCGCAACGCCGTCGAGGCTGACGATGCACATGAGCCGGAAAAGGCGTTGATGCCGAAGAGAGCTCTTATGAAACTTGACGATGTGCATGCAGAGTTGATGGTGGACCAGGAGTGGGCCTTCTGAGCATCTGAACAAGATAATACTAGGCCTGTTCCCGAGGCTGCTCCTGACGCGGCGCGAGATGGGCCTGGTGCCGAGCCAACAGACGAAGCAGCGAATATCGACCCTGGTGTCCAGTCATAGGTCAATCGAGATGAGAAGAGTAGACCGATGTTATTGGCCTTGTTTCTGCCCCTTGGACTCTACGCGCCATCAGCAGGCATGATTGGAGAACGCACCGTAAAGGATCCCCAGGGGGCAGACAGCATAGTAGACATCATAATTTACAAGTTATCATTAGTCGCGCCTACCTGCTATAAGCTGCCTCTCGCTACTTGTAATGAGATCTGTCGACATCCCGCAGCCCTGACATGACTCCAAGACATGGTCAATCATGCTAAACTTTTCTTTGATCCCCACTGCCACCCATATCATACATTGTCTCCGATTGTGACTGAATTTATTTCGCAAAGTGGAGGTCATAGCCAAGCCATTTCCTCATCTTAACCTGGTCGACGGACAAGCCAGGGTAGCCGTAGGTCAATGGAAGGAAAAAGTACCATCCCGCAATGGCAACCGCCAGAATCACCAGGGCAGCGGCCCAAGCACTCTTCATGCTCTGACCGCCGTACCGCTCACGGGCAGTGACATGCTTCTTAGGTCCACTGCCCTTTCCGTAGACGGCCTCCTCGTCCACGGACTCGGTGTTGAAGATGAACTCGACCAGGGCACCAGTCACCAAGCAGGAGGCCACATGTGCTGGAAGGTAATGATGCAAGAAGAGTTGACGACCCATGAGGAAGAAGGGAAAGTAATGAGTAGCCCACGCCAGGAAAAAGAAGCCCGTAGAGTTGTAAAGCCTCGAGCGGGTGCCTGTACCTGATTAGCAGATGTTACTCACGTCACCAACTGTTAAAACTTACGTTTGTCCAAGGCGTCAACGCCACGGCGCAGGGACACCTGATCAGCAGCAATGATACCTGCGTAAACTGCCAACAAACTGCTGGCCAGCCACCAACCAAAAGGATTGCCCAGAAAGTAGATTTGCTGGCGAGTCTCGCTCTGGGTCCAGAAGCTGACGCCGCGGAGCAGGAATGGCCACTGGTAGGGGTGGCTAGAGTACGGGTGGCTGCTGGTGAGCTTGCTGTTGTGGTAGAACATGGCCCTCTGCAGCTCAAACCACTTGCGAAGGAAGGGCATGGACTTGACCTTCTTCTCCGGCTTGTTGCGTCTTGCATCTCCCTCGGGAATGGAAGGGATATCCTCCACAAACCACACGTTGGAGCTGGCAGCAATCTGCTTGTTGCCGTTGATTTCTTGCTGCTTATAGGCCCATTCCGGCAGAGGTTTGGTATGCGTCCACATGGCGACCTTGCTCGGGTTGTGGATCAACTTGAAATGGGTAGCAACGGACTTGAAGTTGGTCTTCTTCTTGCCATGCTCGATTCGGACTTCAAAGACAGTATCGTTCTGGCGCTTGCCCAGGGCATCCTCCAGGGAAACACAGGTAAATTCCTGGTTGGTGGGGTAGGAAGGCGAAGCAACGTCGTGGGACAGCAGGATCGTATCGGTGGCAACGTGCCTGAGGCGCACAAGGTCGTGGTTCATGACATTACGGCCCTTCTTCTCCTCATTATCCAGGGGCAGGATCTGCCAGTAGTTGTTCGTATCGTTGAAGGGATATCCAGTAACTTGCTGTCCCTGGCTGGATACACGGCCATCGTCGTAGCGCAACGGGTACTTGTCCTCATGGCTGTGCAAATAGGCTTTGGTCTCTTTGTGTCTGATGGTGATATCATCCCAGTACTGAATGTCCAGAGCATTGGCAAGCATCATGTTGTCGCTGAGGGTCTCCTGGAACTCTGGGGTCATAAAGTCATCTCCAGGGCCGGAGCGGCTTAGGATCGTGAAGTGGACCTGGAACCAGAAGAGGTAGAACATGAAAGGCAACACAATGAGGCCAATGGCACGCGCTGCAAAGTGCTTGCCAAATTCTGGGAGGCTCAAAGCACCTCCTGGACGCTTGATGTCGAGGAGCTCCCAGAGGTCGATAACGACGGCAGCGCCAATCGTGACAAAGGCGAACAGACCAACGTACTTTGTCGAGATATCGCAGGACAAAGCAAATCCAGTCAAGATCAGCCACTTCCACCACTTCCGGCTGAAGGGCTCGTGGCGTCGCTTGTAGAACTTGATATAGAACAAAAGACTGCAGACCATGGCGAGGACAAGGGTCGCGTCCAGGAGAATCAGGCGAGTCTGGCCAATGTGGGCGTTGTCGAGAAGGACGAGACCAGCAGCGACAATGCAGGCGGGCAGGCTGTAGCCAGACTCCCACATGATCAAGTAGCTCACAGACACAGTCAGGGCTCCAAGAATAGCCGGCAATGCCCGGTATGCGACGTAGGGCACCTTGTTATCGATATAAGAGTCGCCAATGTTGTCAAAATGGAACCGCCCGTCGTATCCGACAAGCCAGCCCATGAAGGCAAATAGGAGCTTAGCAAACGGAGGGTGGACATCGAAGAAGTATGTTCGCTCGAGATAGTAAGAGGCAAACTGCAGATTGATTAGTCTTCAGGCAACCTGATGAATGCGCGCACAACGAACCTTGCCAAAGTGAACCTCGTCGAAGACGACCTCGTTGGGGTGGCTGATACCCCAGAATCGAGTCACAAAGGCGAGAACGGTGATGATGACGAAGGCGATTTGATAATCGCGCTCCTTGTCTGTCTTCACCCTCTGCTGGGACGCTTTGGCCAGCTTGTCCATCTCAGTCTCGATTCCGGCAGCCACATCGGTCGCCTTCTTGTTGGTGGAGGCCACGTTCCTCTGGCGCAGGCTGCCCTGCGGCGTCGAAGAGCGCGCCATTGTGGGCTATATGATGTTCAGAAACGCAGCTACACTGTACTCGTACGCTGTCAGTCAGCAAACGCACTTCGATGGACTAGTTGATGATGGGTTCGGTGTTGGCAGCTGGAGTGGAAGCTTTCGAGGAGCTCCGAAGTTGGGTAATACGTGACACTTGCCAGAAGACTTGGAAGCAAGAGAGGATGGAGAAAACGCACGTTACTCGCAGGCCGCGCTCGGCTGCCTACTGCCCAGGTAGTAAAAAGGCGTACAAGAAAGAAAGGAAAGGGTTGATGAAGGGAGTAGAGTAAAGCCAACGCAAGCAACGACGTTGAAGGGTGGGAAGCTGACGCGCTAACGAGAGCCTCCTTTTCGGTTGCTGGCGACGTGGACAGATCTCTTGGGCTTAGGTAGGGGAGGTACGTACCCTTTTCCAGGGGTCTGCGTCGCGCCCCATTCAAGGGAATTGGTGCTTACCCTGTATTGCCAATCCTAGCGTCTCCTGGGCTAAGCACGCACACTACCAACGACCCATCATGTGAGCTTGAGCTCTCAATCATCGGCAAGCCAGTGAAATCTTTTAGTCGACCAGGAAGATTTGCATGGGTAATAGGTAGCTTGTCAAATGGACAGGGACTGTGTTCGCCGACGATCGACAGAGCGCTCGGCGCCCCTCCCCCTCCGAACCATGACGGCAGGCGGGGCAGCGCCGATGCCCGGAGCTCCCTCTGAGCTCTAGTCCATCATCCGAGCAGCCTGTGTCCCAGTAACATTCAATTCGAAAGGCGGTACAGTCACTCGCACACTTCATCAATCCTATCAAGACATCTCTGACCAAGCACTTTCACAGGTATGATCACCCCCGCTACCCTTCGGTCCTCCACTCGGGCTCTTCTCGTGGCCTCCAATCGCGCTCGTACATTCACACGTTTCCCAGCTCTACGTGTTCAATATCAATCCACAATGGCATCCGACCAGCAGATCATCTTCACCAAGGACGCCCCCGCGGCCTTGGGTCCCTACGTATGTTTAAGGCCCACAGGTGAACGCGAACAATCCGTTACTGACGGGGTGTGCAGTCTCAAGCCATCAAGACCCCTTCCACTATCTACTGCTCAGGCCAGATTCCCCTGAAGCCTGACGGCACCTTTATCGAGGGTTCCATTGCAGAGAAGACCGAGCAGTGCTGCAAGAACGTCAAGGCTGTCGTTGAGGCTGCTGGCTCATCCATGGGCAAGGTCGTCAAGACGACCGTCTTCCTCTCGGACATGGCCCACTTTGCCGTTGGTCTATCTGAACCCTGCGAGAAGATATAGAGACTGACAAACGCTCACAGGAGGTCAATGGCGAGTATGAAAAGTGGTTCTCGCACAAGCCTGCCCGCAGCTGCGTTGCCGTCAAGACCCTTCCCAAGAACGTTGACGTTGAGATTGAGGTTATCGCACTGCCTTAAGCACCAGAAGCAAATCTGATTGGCATTGATCAATACCTGCCTCACGCGCGCACAGCCTTCCGTACCAGTCTGATTAGCAATGCCGAAAGTTAGCCCCTATCTTCCAAGCTGCCCATCAGTAGTTCTGCCCAGCCCTGGCGTATGGCAAAGTACTTTGGTGAAGTGTAACGAAAAGCCGCCTGTCAATTGCATTGAAACATATACACATCTACAAAACAATGTCCGGGACGACGTTCTTTGACCTAACTATGCTGCTTTCTATTCGCCGCCCGTGTCTAGATGGTCCAGACAACGACACGCCCATCTACACCGCTCGCTGCTCAAAGTTAGTATTTCAACGGCACATTGACGGACCACAGGTCACTTACAGCTGAACTTGGCGACACCGCTGCCAGAGGATTGGTAGGGGCGGATCATAGTGATGGTATTCTGGTGGACGGTCTTGAGCTGAGTGTCGTCCTTGCCCTTGCCCTTGAGATCCATCTGCTTGAACATCTTCAAAGCGGACTCCTCCCTCTGCTCGCCGCCAGCAGCCGATGGGCCCCTGGTATCCACGGCACCAGCGAGCTGCCAGCCTCCCTCGCCGCCCTGGAAGCGGAAAGCTTCGCAGTCGTACCCAGCAGCAACAATCTCGTCCTCGGATCGCCAGATCAAGCTCTTGAAGGGAAGCAGTTGAGTCGAGATGGAAACCACAGCCCTTGGAGGCTGCTCAGGCGCACTGGGATAGACAACGGTGATGCTGCTGTCATGGGCCGCGAAGGCGAGGCTGTCACCGCTAGGCGAGAAAGCGACAGAGTGCACCCATCCGGCCGAGTTGTTCAGGAACTCGCCGCAGACAGTGTTGAAAGGCAGCCGGTCGCCCCAAACAGTAGGCTCTGGGCGCTGGTCAACGCCCTTGATGTAGCTCGAGAACACACGTGCGTGGGCATCCGTAGAGCCAGCGGCAAGGAGCACCGAGTTAGGGTGCCAGTCGACACTGGTAATGGTGCTGCGGATAGGCTTCTTCAGGTGCTTTGACACCCACCAGTCGTTTTCCTCCTCGAAGTAGCAGACAGCGATGAGGCGGTCGCCGGAGCCAACTGCAAATTTGGACTCGTTGGGCGACCAACGAACAAAGGTAGCGGCGCGGCTGATGCGGAGCAGAACGAGGGTGGGCTTGTAGCCGGTCGGCGAAGGTTCCCAGACGAGGGCATTGCGATCTTGCGAGCACGTCACAATGCGTCCAGTGCTGGGCGCAATGTCGACGCTGGTCACGGTCTTGTCGTGGCCCTTCAATTCATCCTGCAGCTTGAAGCTGTTTCCAGAGCGACCGTAGAGCTCGACCGAGGTGTCACGCGCGACAACGAGGGTTTGCTGGTCGGCCGAGAACGAGTGGTCAGCAATGGGATTGTGGAACAAGTGGTGCACCTCGGGGTTGGCCATATTGTCGGATGTCTACTGCGATAGGAGGAGCTCTCAACTACCGCGAGCGTCAGGAGAAAGCGAGGAGGAGAAAGCGAGGAGCGTGGTAGGGTGAGGATGGAAGGATGACGACGGTGGTTGTTGCGGGATGGTGGGGCAAGCTCCAGCTCAAAGTCAAAGCTCGGACCACATCGAATTGCTGAGTCGGATCCAGCAAAAATCAACGACACCAAGCCGAACGCAATAAATCTGCAGCACCAGCCACCAACCTACACCAGCCTCAGTAGTCCTGTTCGTCACAATTGCTTCAAGTATTGCTTATACGGTTTGACTAATCCAGCCCAAGTCATCTTTTCAAATTGTTTGAGCACACAATGGCGGCCGCGGCACCACCTCGCACTCTTGCGCCAAATGCTTCCCTCCCAGCCAAGATCCAGTCGATACCACCGAATCAGACGTAAGTGCAACTGCTCATCGGGTTTTGCGCTTCGCTAAGAGTAGTCAGATTGTACATTACCAATCTACCATCGAACAAGATACAGAAAGCCGATTTGCGGACTGCACTCTATATGCTCTTCTCCACATACGGTCCTGTCCTCGACGTTGTCGCGCTCATGACGATGAAGATGCGCGGTCAAGCACACGTCACCTTCAGAGACGTTCAGGCGGCTACTCAGGCCATGCGATCACTGGATGGTCAGCAGTTTCTCGGCCGGCCAATGGTAAGTCTATTACATGACGTCTTGGTCACAGGGCAGCAATTCTGACGCGTTATCTACAGAAGATTCAATACGCCAAGAGCAAATCCGATTTCGTCAGCAAACTGGACGGCACGTTCAAAATCCCCAACATGTCCGGCGCCGCCGACGTTGAGCAGACGGAGCTGCAGCAGAGCATTTTCAATGCACCACCTCCCGGCGCGGCTGCGCCAGCCAGCACTGGCAGCGGACTGCCTGCGAAGCCAGCTGCGGCCCCGGCTGATCAGCAGATGAAGGACGCCGAGACCGACGCACGAGGGCAGAAGCGAACACGCGACGACGAGGACAGCGACTCGGACGTGGCTATGGAAGAGGACAGTGATGACGAATGATCGCCCGAAGCTTTGTGTACAGCAATCGGGGGGGGGGGGGGGGGGGGGGGGGGGGGGGGGGGGGGGGGGGGGGGGGGGGGGGGGGGGGGGGGGGGGGGGGGG
>NW_026251015.1:0-58644 GCF_022114955.1 Emericellopsis cladophorae
AGAGAGGTAGGTGTCTCCAGAGAGGTAGGTGTTTCGAGAGAGGTTGGAGTCTCTAAGGAAGTGGGTGTCTCCAGAGAAGTAGGAGTCTCAAGTGAAGTTGGTGTCTTGAGTGAAGTCGGTGTCTCCAGAGAGGTAGGAGTCTCCAGAGAGGTAGGTGTCTCCAGAGAGGTCGGTATCTCGAGAGAGGTCGGGCTAACAGGTGTCTCAACATCCGTTGACCCTTCTGTTGTCGATTCAGGGGTCGTCGTTGGGATGGCGCCCTCTTCAGTCGACCCTGGTGTCTCCGTGGGCTCGTTTTTCGGAGGAAGAAAGGTGATCTCCGTAATCAGTGGCCCGTCGCTACTGTTGTCCTCGTCTTCATCTGATGCACCATAGTCTGGCAGAAGTGAGGTGGGAAAGACGGCATCCGTCGTGATGTCTTCGAACTCGGGATGAGGCGTCTCAACAGCGGAGGTGACACTGCGATAGTAAGCTTCGATGTTGTACGGATCGTGATCAGTGAATACATACCCATTTCCAAGCTGAGCCTGTCGTGCCTTAATATTGCTGGGCGCTACATTGCGCACCCTAGGCGTGTTAGTCAGTCTTCATTAACCACCCCTTCGCAGGACGTACATTGAATCCGCCCATTTCAGAGGACCAGCCTCAACAGTCTGTACAGCCATCCATGTATGCGTTGCAGCTTGTATCCAGGAAGTCCACCGCATGTTGTCCAGTTGATCGTATATATTTCGTCCAAAGAGTGTAGTTGGTGTTCCTTTTCCACGTCGTGATGCTCAAAGGATGTCGTGACAGGGAGAGTATGGGAGAGTGGAATCAAAATAGCGTCCAAAAAGGAAATTATCAGCAATAAAGACGGCCTAAAGTCTCTTTTCCTTTTTCTTTTTGTGTCCGGGGAGTGGTACTCCGGTCTTGAGAGAATCTAAACGTTGCCAACAAAGACTCAACAATATCACAATGAGAGAGATGACTGGCGTCGTGTCGAAATGCCCAGAGCAGAGAGACAGAGGAGAGAGAGAGCGAGAGAGGAAAGACTCTAGGAAAGACAGTAGGAAACAAACACACAAGGAAAGAGAGGGAAGAATCCGTTTGATTCAAACACACATCAAAATGTCGCGAGTTTTGTCGGGACACTTTCATTCACGCAAGACGGACGGCCACGACAGGACATGATACTTTGTATCCCCCAGCAGCCGCCGACATCCAAGCGATCCGCGTCGCAGGGGAAATTACGCGACCACCTCCCGGGCCCTTCGATCCACGCGCTTCAAGGCCGTTGCGACGCCGGTAGTTGAATGGTCCTGGACGACGTTCGAGGTGCGAGGCCGGGAGAGCCAATCGATGCGGTCCCACACGTGTAGCCGCCGGCCACCAGACCATTTTGTCTGTTGTCCCCTACCTTACCCAGCTTTGTCTTCTTTTCCCTGCAGCAAAAATAGTAAGAGGTATTAGTACGATTCCGCTTCAGTCGCTGGCCTTGAATCAGGTTCAGGCGGGTTGTTGTTTACAGCCTGGTGAACTGTGCTATTTGTAGCGCAGCGTGAAGCGCGTAGCCGCCCGTCCCCAACGAGCACGCCCTCAGATGCAAAGGCCTGGAATTCCTCCTGGCTGCCAATGAGAAGGAGTCAGGAGCTTTCCACACAATTATACATTTGGTAGCCTCGCTGCTACATTTTGTGATTACATTTATGTGTACATTTATGTGACATGGCCCCTGCCTCCTTGCAACAAGAACGCCAACCCTGGGTATACGCATTGGACAGACCTCTATATCTCAGACCAGAACTTCCCTGGCTCTTCAGCGCGTCGCGCTAGTTCAGCATAGACCTTGCGTCGCTCCTCAATATCCCTGATAACACGCCGGTAGTTGGGTGGCACCTGTATGAAGGATGTCTTCTCGCCACGCTCCTGTCGGAGCCTCCAGTATCGCACCCATTTCAGCGTGTGGGCCAGGCCGACATAGCCCAAGTCGCCCTGGCGCTCGGGGAACAGCTCGACCTCCTCCTCGTCAGGCCAGCGCCAGATCAGTTCGTCCTGCTGCACCTGGGTGCGGATTCTCTCCACGACGTCCGGCGGCAGCATTGGTTCAGCGTAGCACCGAAAGACACAGAGCACACGATGGAAATCTGCCACCGCAGGGACTTGGTCGTACTTTAACAGGTCCTCTCGTAAGCCAGCCTGTTTCCACTGCGTCATGAGCCATGCCAAATATTTGGACATTTCGACAAATTCGCCTGTGAATGCTAGGGCAGACATGATAGTGTACGCAGACCCAGCCCCCACGGGATCCACGCGGGCTACCATGTGTTCAAGGGTGTAGGAGTCGGGCTTCTCCTGCAGCTTTTGGTTCTTCTCTTCTCTTGATCGTAGAGTTCGCACCATGCATTTGAGCATCTCAGCACACAATCTGAGCTCGGGAACCCAAGCGTCCGACTGGTCTTTCTTGGCCTCGGGCGAGTTTGTATCAGCCGTGCTCTCCCTGAATCCATCGTCGTACACGCGTCGCAATGTTTGGGGCTCACCCTCGCCAGCCTCCACGTGCATCTCGTCCATGTGAACCGCAAAGGCCCGGTTCATAGACTTGCGGAGACACTTGCAATACTGGCGCAGCGTGGGCAGGCGCAGGTGTGACATTTTCTCAATGTTGGACACAATGGTCCGGTATCCCTTGAGCTGGGCGGCGAGGGTTGTCCCCTCCCACCCGCCCAATGGGGATCGAGGCAGTCTGTTGCTGCTGGCCCTCAGGATGGCGCCCCACATGTACCAGCCCCAGAGTCTATCATGGCCGCTGACATTTCTCATGCGCGCCGAAGTGATGATGATGGCCCGCTTGAGCTGGCGGGCTGGTGTCTTGTCGAGGCTGGTCAAGCACTTGACGTAGGCTGCCACGAGAGACAGCGGGATCTTTCCAAGCTTGCGGCCCCATGCTCTCCTTTCCGTCTTGGTGAAGGTGCTTTTGGAAATCCCATACTCTGACAACGCGAGGTTGTGGCTGTCTCCACTATCCATCAGATATTGTCGAGCACGATGTTCAGTCCTGGCGTTTCGGACAAGGATTTCAAGGCATCCCAGGCGCGGCCGGATATCTGCTTCCCTCATATAGGCATACAGCGTATACGCGTCCGGGGGCTCCCGTAGCTGACGTTCGTATTCGGACAGGTTGGTATCCGAATGGGGCGGGAAATTGTAGGCTCGCTCTCCGGGCAATAAACTCGATGTGGCTCGCACATCTTGACTGAACAGCTTGGCGAACATGGCTGCATACACTGATGGAGTAGGCTGCTGGCCGGGCACAGGCGGATTATTGAAGCAAGCCCACGCTTCGGTTGCATTGCGGGTGGCACGAATCGACGCCGTCCATGTATCTGCCGGCCCGCCCTTGACAATTTCCTGCTTAATGGTCGGCGAGCCGTCTGGCGCCCTGCCGCCGATTGTGTCCCACGCCAAGTCCTCATCATTCATGGCAAAGCCGGCTTCCTGCTGTAACGTGCTGACCGTCACAGGTCGGGACCAATTATCTTCTGGTCTGATGGCCTCATCGATTCCATCACCAGGCAAAAGCCGCGGCGGCCACGTTTGTGCGTGCCGCAAGACGTTGTGGATGTCCCCAGCATTCTTGGGCATGGCAGCAAGGACTCTCCGAACGGCGCAGAAACCCTTGTAGTCGAACCTGAGGGGTTTCTCGAAAGCAGCTGAGGCCTCCAGAAGTTTACTCTGTGCTTTCCAGTAGAAACTCGGATCGATATGGTATGTCGGTGGCAGCCAGCGATTCAGGTTCGTGCTGAACACCTCAAGCGCACTGTTGTAGAACTTGCACTGCTGCGCAAATGCTCGATTCGATCGCCTCTCCCATTCTTCTATCCTCCTCAAGTATGCGATAATCATGTCCGCGATCTTAGGCAACAGTATCCCATCCAGCCGCACGGCGTGGCCAGCCAATCCTGTTGCAATGCGAAGGAATCGGTCAGGCGCAACTCGCTGAGCACCCGGCACTTCCATCAAGCTCATACAATGCTCGATCATTCGATTAAGAATTTCTGGGTCCGAGATCGTCACCATATCTGACAAGATAATGTTAATCAGCCACGGAGGCCGGTAGCCTTTCATTTCCAAGAACCGTTCACAGGATATGTCGCCCGTCTCGCCTTCCAACGTGTGGCAGATGTCATGCAGATCGTCGCGTGTGTACCCCATCGATCGCATTGTCCCAATGAGCGAACGGCGATCTTTCCGCTGTGGTAGAAGACGAAGAAGGTTGTCTGCAATGGAGCGGCGAGCGTCCTCGTGCTGCTTCCATCGCAGCATGTCGCGCCGAAGTTTCCATTGCAGGACAATGAAGGAGGACCGGGGCGTTCTCAGCTCGGCGAGCTTCTTCTGCCATTCGGTTCTCGTTTTTCTATCGCTGAGCCAGCATTTCCGGTAGAAAACGCCCGGACCGCCATGCGTGATCCAGCCTTCACTCTGCTCTCCGGGTGTCGAGTCCGTTGCATTCGATTCGTCATCGGCCCAAGATCTAAGACGAGATCCCCCTCTGGCAATGGACCGTTGTGCATCGGAAGCTAGAACACGGGATGCAAACTTGTCCACAAAGTCGTCACAGTTTGGGCTCGTCTTGGTCTCGGCGACCGTTGCGAGTGTCGTGGTAGGCTGATCGGGATGAAGTTCTGCTAGCGACGGAGGATGGGAGTGCGTTGCACTATTCGTGTCATAATCTCTCGTTGCTTGTGTGACTGGCTTCTGGTATTGAGGCGCATGGGAGATGGAACGTCGAAAGTCCTGGTCGAGGTCAGTCGAGATAGTCACAATGCAAGGCCCCAAACTGCAGGCTCGTCGTACTTTTCTGGACGCCGCGAGGGCCAACAGCATGCGCTGTCTTTGCCCCAGCTTCCATGGCGCCACCTGAAGCATGCCGCAACATTTCTTCACACTGCGTAAGTGGGCGACGAGATGGACCTAGAGAGACATTGGCTGTGCGCGCGAACCTGGGGGCTGGCCTTCAAAAAAGTTGGAGGATCGCGCGAAATGGGCGCTTACTCATCTACAGAGTTTATGCATCAAAGAAGTACAAGGCCACAGCCAATATCATCGTCAAGCCAAGGTATAATAATCAATGTCCAATTCGACATCAGCCGTTGAATTTGTATTCTTTTGAGGTCTCTGAACTCTAGAGCCATCACACCAAGAGATCCAGAACCCCTTGGTTATCGACGTTCGGTGCCAAATGGCGACTCAGGCTGACCCTGTCACCTCTCAGTCATTCGGCGACGCACCGATTTCCTTCGTTTTTGATTTGTCGGCTACTTCCTCGCCCTTTTCCTTGCGCTTCTGGACAACCTCCCAATTGTACACCCGAGCGATGGCCACTTCCATGGTCTATGTGATGTTAGCCAGAGATCAAATGCCAAGAACCTCCCACATGAAGCGTACCGTGATCTGCTCCCTCAAAAAGTCCAAGTCTTCCTCGCAGTTGGACAAGCTTGTCTTTGCCGTGGCAAGCTTGGTGCTCAGCAAGGCTTCGGCCTCGTCAATCGGGTATGAAAGCATCACATTGGCCTGGCTGCTGTCAGTATCAGGCTGGTCTGTGGCCGTCTTCACAACTTACGCCCAGCCAGATGTTCACCTCGTCGGTCGGTGGGATATTCGCCCGCGAATACAGGGTATCGTTGAGCTCAAAGGTGGTTTCGATCGGATCTGTCGCATCCTAGGACCTGTCAATCCGTGCTTCCACACACGCACACAAACGCCCCAGAGCCCACACACCTTTCTGAGTTTCAAAAACTGTACTGTCTCGAGCGTCTTCCGGATATCGGGGATCTTATCGCGCAGACCAGCCATCCTCCGTTGTAGGTTGACCTCCATAAACTGATATTTCCTGTTCGCGCTGTTACCACACGAGGTCGATGGTGGGTTCGGTCGGCAAGGCTTACGAGATCATCTCTTGGAAGCTCTTCAGGGTGGGCTCGACATCCTCGCGCGTGGCTACATAGTCCTCGACCTTGTCGACAAAGGGGGCGTATGGGATACCACGGGGGTTGCTAGGCGTCGCATCCGACTCCTTACTGTAGGCCGTCAGTCTTGTCTGGGTGCAAATAGCAACAGATGCCTCACCCTGTCTGGGCCTGTTTCCCCGCGCTCGCCATTCTGTTTGTGTCTGTGCCGGTCTGAGCACTGACTGGTGAATCCGGAAGCTCTTGTCTAGGCCGAGTATTTCTCTGTTCAGAATGGACTGTAACGTCAGCCAAATTGTATTTGACTAATCGGATGGCCCCGCGATTAGAGCTCCCAGTTGACAGTGGGTGAGTGGGTGGGGAGAGAACAAATCCCAAAAAGGGTTTCCTTTCGGTATAAGCCCCACGTCAACGTCACGGGGGTCGACCGTAAAGGAAACCTGCGAAGGGAAATAAAAGACGCCCGACTTTCCATGTCTCTGTTCCTCTTCGATTTCAAGAAAAATGACGTGTCTTCTCTCCTATCAATTGACAAAGTCCATACATGGATATACCTATAGAGTTTGACCATGGTATCTGGAGCGCCCGGTGCCCAAGCTCGATGGTATAAGATCAGTACGGGCATGGCTGAAACGATCGATCTTACAATAGGCCTTCGCGCCTCGCAACAAGAACTGATTGAATGATTGACACATTAAGGGGCAGTGAAATTAATATAATATGTGGCGCTATCATACATGCTTACCACCCAAACTCCAAACATTGTGATCCACCTAGTCGTCATTGTCATAATCACCGCAGGGCACACCTTGCAGTTGTCTTCGCGGAGCCGTCTAGTCGGCACGCTTGGAGTCGGCGTCGACAACTGCGGCAGGCTTGCCAGTAGCAGCCACAGGAGCAGGATCGTCATCGTCCCAGTCATCTGGCGCGTTCTCGTCCCAGTTGTCGACCTCTTCCTCCAATGATCGTGTCCGTGGCGCCGAGCTCACGACACCATTTTCGTGGCCTTCGCCGAGCTCGACGTCGCCCTCGTCATCACCGGGCACAGAATTATACGTCTTGCGTTGTCTTTTCCTCTCTAGCATGCGCTTGTGGTACAGAGCACACAGGCCCAGGGCTCCCAAACTGCCTACCACGTTTGCCAGGATATCGTACACGTCGAAATCGCGATCATTCGGAAGGAAGCTCTGCAAAAATTCTGAGCCCACGCCTAGGATCAATGTGCAGACGACCAGGGTCATGTGTAAGGTGCGCCGACGGGTCGTATCGACAATCCAGTAGAAGACCACCGTGAGGAGGAAGAAGGTGACGAAATGGAGGATTTTATCGTTTACATATTCGCCGAGTTGTAGCTTCGTGAGCCCGGCGTAGGCAGCGGCGAGGAGAAGGACGACGAAGACCACTGCTAATAGTTAATAGCTGACCATGGAGGTTGACTGATCTTCCTGGAGCTCACCTGCGAAAGGCAGACGTATGCGCATTGCTTCAAGTCCTAAGACGGTGACGCACGGGGGGTCGTAAGGCTTGGCGTCGGTATGAAACGGCAATGCGTCTCGGTTATTTGTGCTATGAGAACTTTGCACAATGATCGCAAACTGCAAATGAATTGTTCAAACGTCAGTAACTCCCCATCAAGCTGGCAGAATCGACGAAGCTGGCGTTTGGGGTGCAAAGATATTGTGGCCGAGTCCAGACTGGAAGCTCCAGGCTCCAGCCACGCAGTCCGGAAGCAGCAGCCACGCTTTTGACAGGGGTCATCCCGCCGGTGGAGGCTGTGGAAGCACCCGCATAGGACCATAGATGTGATGAAGTCATGGGTCTTGTTACCTAGGAGGCTTTGCTAACTGTGTTCACATTTCTCATCAAGGAGACTACTATTGCACGCACAGTGATTCCACAACTGGCGCTCTATGCCGAGGACAATCAGACCTCTGCTAACACTGGGTGTCCGTAACGCCGCGCTTGAATCGCTTGGACTCACAGACGCGGTCACGTGATGATACTGTCCGCCCCGGACATCGAAGTACCTTACGCTGCAAGCATATGAGGCATGTGTTGAGCGCGTGGAGATATCGACATAAATGGACATCACTTTGAGGCCAAACACAAGTAAAAGTACCCTGGAATAGTCGGGGCATATGAAAATCGTATTCGCTCTCGACCAGGATCCATCCAGAACGTGCGCGCTCCCTTGTTCCTCAGCTCCCCCAGAATCACGAACCCCCAAGTCCGGTCCCGCTTTAGGAAAGGCCCAGCCTGGGACTACTCCGACTTCACCCCATCGCAACACGGTCAAATCCTGCCATTGCGCGCCATCGGTACACCTTCAAATCGGCCATTTCCATCACGAAACTTGTTACACCATCCAGGCGGAGGCCACTCTTTCTACCCATGCCGCTCTGAGATATCCATTCGCCCTAGTTCCGGCCCGACGCGAGCGCATCGTTTTGCGCATGGCGACCGGTGCCGACCCGTCGCTTCTATCGCCAGGGCCCCATCATGTCTTTTATCAACGGCCGACATACGGGGTCAACTCCCACGTTACATCATTCGAACAGCAATAGGAGCTTGAACATTCCCGACGATGTTTCTGCGCGTTCCGCCAGGGAGCCTTCCGCCTTAGGGCCTGAGGCCCCGGCTGACGCCGATGATAACATATATCGTACTGTTTTCGCAGATCTGTATCGCAAAACGGAGGACAGGGTTGCCCTGCTGTTTGGCGATAGCGGCCATTACAATCGCGACGCGATCGATGCGCTTCGCCGTACCACTGCCAATGCTGAGACCGGCACTCCGACTGTGCTACCTCCGACCACCGACCACGAAGACCCGCAGGAACCGCCTCGCAAGAAGGCAAAACGCGACATTGACGAAGATGACTATGGTGATGATGATGAGGACGACGGGGAGGGGGATGGGCCGTCTGGCACTGCAGCAGCCAAGACGCGAACATCGGCGGCTGGCGCGCTATTGTCGCCTTCTAAATCAGGCAGCTCGCCAGTACAGTCTGTAAATTCGCCGGACAAGCAACTGGTCAAGGTCAAGATCGAGCCATCGACGCAGTCGCAAGAGAAGGATGCAGGCAACGATGCCATCAAGACGCTGGAAGAGGAACACATGGCCGCGGAGGAGGCAGCGCGGAGAAGTTTCCACACTATACTATATACTCTAGAGAATGACCGGGCGGCTATGCTTGAACAGCAACGATTGGAAGATTCGGAAAAGCAGCTTCAGGCAGAGATGGACCACAACACAAACCCGAATGCTACCGGCCAGGCCGCGACCAATCAGGGATCTCTGGCCAGCGCCAATCTTGGAGCGTCAAGCCTGACGCTCAAACACCTGATTGCGCGTATCGATATGAGGCGCGACGAGGTTGAGGCGTCCGATGCCGAGTTGCGAACGCTCATGAACGAGGTTAGGAAGAATCGCAGCAAGTGGGCTAGCGAGGAGAACGTGAACCAGGAGGAGCTGTATGAGGCGCTCGAGAAAGTCCTCACGGAACTCAAGGCCCATACTGAGTACTCGACGCCGTTTCTGACAAGGGTCAGTAAACGAGAAGCGCCCGACTACTATAACCGTTAGATTCCCATCCCGTCACACCGTTCAAGGCTGACGCAAACAGTGATCAAAAATCCTATGGATCTTGGTACCATGACCAAAAAGTTGAAGACACTCAGCTACAAGTCGAAGGACGAATTCGTCACGGATCTGAACCTTGTTTGGGACAACTGCTTGCGCTACAACCAAGACATGAACCACCCCCTTCGACGCATGGCTAACGGCATGCGCAAAGAAGCAGAGAAGCTCATTCCGCTGATTCCAGATCTCGTCATCCGGTCACGTGCAGAGGTAGAGGCCGAGGAACGTCGTAAACAGAACGGCGGCGAGGATGATGCCGCAGATGACTCGGACGACGAGCCGATAATGTCGTCTCGCGGTCGAGTTACCGGGACCAAAGGCGCCAGTGTGACCGCGAACAAATCGAGGAAAGCGCCCAGCGAGAAAAGGGAGGACACACCCGTGGTGGATCAGAAACCTGTGCTTCAAGTCAATGGGCTCCTGGGGAAGCACGGCCGTGAGAACTCCGAAGCTGTTGAGGGAAGCAATGGGTTTGGGACCCCCCCAATAGGGGGTTCCAACACTCCAGCTGGGATCCATGGCGCCTCTGGAGTGGCTAGCAATGCTGACGCGATGGATGTTGACGGGCCCAGCTTGAATGGGCTGGCCCTCGACTCGGCGTACAACGAGGCTGTAGAGCAGGCCTTTGAGGACGAGGAGTACAAGATCTGGAAGCAGACCACGAAGAAGGATCGTGCCCTCGCTGCAAAGGAACGTCATTTTTTGTTCAAGGACAATAAGTTGAATCTAGAGGCTACCGCCGCACTTCGAACCAAGGCGGCCATGCGCCGGTTCCTCAAGCACCAGCAAGAGGCAGCGACATTGGGCAGCAAGGATGCTGCGGCCGACGACGCCGGGGCCTCGACCAACCACACGAGCCAAAAACCTGCGGAGACACTGGCTGAAGGCATTGACGAGGAAGTAGAGAGAGTGATCCCGGACCACTATGACGCGCTCAGCAATATTCCCGACATCCAGGCCAACTTTCGGTGGATCGAGGACGGCGAGGGTCACGTCATCAACCAGCACGAGGATTTCTTGCGTCTGGCCCCAGAGGGCGCGTTTCGGGCACCGCAAAGTCGTCTGTCAAAGAAGATTGACGACAATATCCACCAGATCCAGGAGACGCGCAAGCTAGTGAACAAGATCTCGGTCATCAAGCAGATGCAGGTCCAAACTCAGGTAAGTCTGCCGGTTGAAGTGATTTTCGACCATGTTTGTAACACCACTAGGTCTTTTCAAATCAGTTTCCCAAGATCAACTCGGAAGGTTTCCACGAGCAAGACATTGAGCCGCACTTTATTGCGGACAATGGGCCCGTTATGGCAGCCGAGACCTGCCACGATGCTTTGCGTCGCTCTGTCACCAAGATTTTGTACCACACTGGCTTTGAAGAGACCCAGCCGTCGGCTGTGGACGCCTTCACCGATATCGTGGCAGACTACTTCCAGAAGCTTGTCAAGACATTCAGCACATATACTGAGGTGGAGCAGATGTCGGTTGTCACCAAGGACGGTACCAAAGTGGAGTCTAGATACACCCCGGAGGAGGCCGTCCTGCATACGCTGGATGAGAATGGGTACGATGTGGAGGCGCTTGACACTTACGTCAAGGACGACTTGGATCGACAATCAAGCAAACTCGCCACTATGCACGACAGGATGAAGAATCACCTGACAGATCTCCTCCGCCCTGCCTTGACAGGCGAGGAGGGCACTGACGGCGTCGGAGCCTTCAAAGACGGCAGTGACACGTTTGTCAGCGGCGATTTCGCCGATGATCTCGGAGAGGACTTTTTCGGTTTCAAGGCACTCGGGCTGGATGGGGAGCTGGGAGGCGCGCTGGCCGTGCCGTTCCACCTCCTTCAGACGCGCGTACGGAACCAGTACCAGATGCAGACACAGACCGCAGGTCCGGATGTGGCCGACCTCTTCGAACCCCCTGAGCCGCTCGAACCAATCACCAAGGGCAGTATCCAGGGACATATTGGGCTGGTCAAGAATTTCTTCTGGGCCAAGCTACACGCTAATGGCGATCAGCCACTGGTCGAGGACGAGGATCTTCCGGTCAAGCAAAGAAAACCACGTCCTCGTCTCGGTGCTACTGGCAAGATCGTCTCCGCTCAGAAGCGGCCGCCCAAGGAGCAGCTCGCACTGGCTAAGAAGAAGAAGAAGCTCGAGGCAGCCGCTGCGGAGGCGAAGCTCAACGCGTCACCCGGAAAGGCTGGCTCGGCCAGCAACACGCCCATGAAGAAGAAGTCCCTGCCCAACGGCACCATGCCGAACCCTGCCGTCCTAGCGCTAGCGCCCTCCATGGAGCGTTCCGACAGTATGCAAAGCCAAGGTGGTGCCAGTCAGACAGACAAGGACGAGGGCACAGGCATGATGAGCCCAGAGAGCATTGCCCAATAGGTTGCGGTGGCCACTCCGCCGGGACACTGTACATAACCGGCTCAAGCAGCGACAGTCTTCATTTGTATTCTACGCCTTCATTTTTGTACACCTCTACTGGTGGTTCCTTGTTTTCTCTGTCTTTCCCCCCCCCCCCCTCCCCCTCTCCCAACTTTGTTTACTCTCTTTATGTCACACACAGACAGGCGTTGGGGGGCACATGCAACGAATGCATCAGGCGGCGTCCTAAAAGCAGACTTTGGCGACGCATACACCATGATATATCAGTTTACGAGCGGCGACAGGCGCGGACAGGTCTTTTGAGGTGGTCATTTGGCTTTTGGAAAGGGACATTATTTGGTCTGGGGGCTTTTGTTGTCTCAGGAGAAGAGGGGGCGGCATAGGGAGACCCGTGTGCTGGGTCGAGGGGCCACGCGACGGGAGCCTGGGTATATATCAAGTACACTACCTTTCAAACACTGGTGGCTAGCGATTGGGGGATTAGAGCAGAGCCGTTGTAATGAACAGCCACTGGACGGAAGCGTTCCTCTAGAATGCATGTGTGTAAGTGATGAATCATGCATATGGTGTAATTTGGGTGTGATGTTGGGGGTGGCTAGAGCGAGCAGGGACTAACAAATAGCATTGCCACGATCAAGGCCCCATTACAATAGATAGGCTCATTGCTGTCACGCTCTTTCTATATCTAATATTTATTTTGTACACGCATGGACCCAACAATGACACAGTGAAGGAGGTAGTGTGGCTGTCATTCTTGTAGGGTAGTCTGACGGGTGCCCTGCAAGCCTAAATTGACGCATGCCAGTCTGGTCGTCAAGTCGAAGTCAAGCTCTTCGTTCACTTAGAATTATTACTCAATGCTCATGAGTAGCTCAATCATACATACTGCTACTGTGTACTAATGCTTCAAAAGCATGATTTGAAATAATTATATGGCCAATCCATGCTGCTGTTGAACCGCCGCAGACGCGGAGATATATGCCCTCAAGGTTCGACTGTCTGTTAGTGCCCCGCACCATCGCCACAGGGTCCTCGAGTCAGAGGCACGCAAAATTCGACCCCGCCACGGCCGATCTCGCTGCTGCACTAACAAACCTACCGAAAACGTGCAGGCTAGTTTGGTTGGGAGAGAGGACATGGAGCTAAGCTCCAGTCTGTCCTTCCTTCCTCCGTCCGGTTTTTTTCCTCTCCCGCCGCTTTCTTTATAACGCATTTCCTCTCTCCCTCTCTTCACCTCAAGGATCAATTCCGTTTTCCACCGATTCATACTCTTCCCACTACCGTCACAATGGGTTCCTCTACCAACGCTGACTATGCCCTGTCGGCTGCTCACAAGGAGATGCTCGAGAAGAGCCTCCTCGACTCGGACCCCGAGGTCGCTGAGATCATGGTGCGTTTGAACCTGCCAACCCGATTCAGAGTACGCTGTGTCTAACAACGCCCCCCAGAAAGATGAGGTCCAGCGCCAGCGCGAGTCGATCGTCCTGATCGCCTCCGAGAACATTACTTCCCGCGCCGTCTTCGATGCCCTGGGTTCGCCCATGTCCAACAAGTACTCCGAGGGTTACCCCGGCGCCCGCTACTACGGTGGCAACCAGCACATTGACCAGATCGAGCTGCTCTGCCAGCGTCGTGCCCTGGCTGCCTTCCACGTCGACCCCGAGAAGTGGGGTGTCAACGTCCAGTGCTTGTCTGGCAGCCCTGCCAACCTTCAGGTCTACCAGGCCATCATGCCTCCTCACGGCCGTCTCATGGGTCTCGACCTCCCCCACGGTGGCCACTTGAGCCACGGGTACCAGACACCCCAGCGCAAGATCTCGGCTGTCTCCACCTACTTTGAGACTATGCCCTACCGTGTCAACCTTGACACTGGCATCATCGACTACGACCAGCTCGAGAAGAACATTGTCCTCTACCGCCCCAAGGTCCTCGTCGCCGGTACCTCTGCGTACTGCCGTCTGATCGACTACGAGCGCATGCGCAAAATCGCCGACCTTGTCGGTGCCTACCTTGTCGTCGACATGGCCCACATCTCGGGTCTGATCGCCGCCGAGGTCATCCCCACGCCCTTCCTCTACGCCGACATTGTCACCACCACCACCCACAAGTCTCTCCGTGGTCCCCGTGGTGCCATGATCTTCTACCGGAAGGGCGTTCGCTCCGTCGACGCCAAGACCGGCAAGGAGACCCTCTACGACCTCGAGAACCCCATCAACTTCTCCGTCTTCCCCGGCCACCAGGGTGGCCCCCACAACCACACCATCACTGCCCTGGCCGTTGCGCTCAAGCAGGCTCAGACCCCCGAGTTCCGCCAGTACCAGGAGAAGGTTGTTGCCAACGCCAAGTCGATCGAGAACAAGTTCAAGGAGCTCGGCCACAAGCTCGTGGCCGACGGCACCGACAGCCACATGGTCCTCCTCGACCTGCGCCAGCACGCCCTGGACGGTGCTCGTGTCGAGGCCGTCCTCGAGCAGATCAACATTGCCTGCAACAAGAACTCCATCCCTGGTGACAAGTCGGCCCTGACCCCCTGCGGTATCCGCATCGGTACCCCTGCCATGACCTCGCGTGGCTTCGGCGAGAAAGACTTTGAGCGCGTCGGCCAGTACATTGACGAGGCGATCAAGATCTGCAAGGAGGTCCAGGGCGCGTTGCCCAAGGAGGCCAACAAGCTCAAGGACTTCAAGGCCAAGGTGGCCGGCGGCGAGGTCGCCCGCATCAACGAGCTCCGCAAGGAGATCTCGGCCTGGACCAGCGCCTTCCCCCTCCCCGTCGAGGGCTGGCGTCTGGATGCCGGCATCTAAGCGTGATGTCCGGTGTCGGTAGAGGGAGGCCACTCGAATTTCATCAACAGAGTGGTCGCCGTGATGTGATGAGGCGCGGATTCCACCCGATCCGCCCACGATATGTTCAACAAAGCATGCATTTTCAACAGGCGTTCCTTTTTGCGGTCAGCCAGTCAGTCTGGAGGGAGAATCACAATTACGTGCGAAATGGGAGTTTTGCCACGGGCGGCAGGAAGCTGAAAAGAACTATATTCGTTTCCTTTGTACGATGATTGATATTTATGAATCGTCTTAACACGAGAGAGATATTTGAAATTGATGCGGCCCAGGCCATCAAACCTATTGATGCGACTGGCTTTGATGTTGTGACAGTGTTGCATTGCATACCCTTTTTAGTGATATACGTAAGGTACATTTATTAGTGACGCATCCCTGTCCATGTCGCTGATCCGCCAACGTCGGTCGTTCCTTTTCCACCTCAACTCACTCACCGACGGCCTTCACCCAGACACTAACAACAGCACACGTCCAGGCGCTGCAGAAAGATGGGCTGGCCCTATCGCTTCGTCACCCTCTCCGACGAGGAAAAGGCCCTCCGTCGCAAAGCCCTCGACACCTACGCCGCCAAATCCCACCTGTCCCTCTTCCTCCCACCACTCCTCTTCCTCATCATCCGCCTCGTCCTGCTCGTCATCGACCGCGTGCAGAGGAAGCAGCAGGCCCAGCAGGGAGGACGCTACCAGTCCGTCCCCGGCTCGCCCATCGCCAAAGCCCATCGTCTCGGGAACTGGGGTCTCCTGCGCGAGCGCGTCGTCAAGATCGGGTGGTGGCTCGAGGATGACATCTTCCGCGGCGACGAGAGCTGGGGCCAGAGGGGCGAATGGATCCTAGGCCTCGGATGGCTGGCCTGGCTACTCACACTGTGCGTCCTCGACACGGGCCACGACTTTCTCCATCTCACCAAGCGCTTCGGCCTCGTCGCCTGCGCGCAGCTGCCGGGGCACTACCTCCTCTCGCTCAAGTCGCCCGTGAACCCGGTGGCGCTCGTGTTCCGCACGTCGCACGAAAGGTACAACCGGTACCATCGCGTTCTGGGCCGGGTGCTGTACGTGCTCCTCGCGCTGCACGTGGCCTTTTACAACTACTATCTGTGGACGAGCGGGATATGGCTCAAGCGCATGCTGGCGCCCGTTGTCTTCGCAGGCGTCGTCGCCTCCATGGGTCTCCACGTTCTGAGTGTCACCTCCATGACGGCTGTAAGGCGGTACTCGTACCGCCTCTTCTTCATTACGCACCTCGTCACGGCCTTGTCGCTGCCAACCTTGATCTTCTTCCACGCCCCAAGCGCAAGGGTGTACCTCGTTGAAGCACTCGTCATCTTCATCTGCGACCTCGCTGCGCGCAAGCTGTATACGACCCCCGCCACCTCCAAGTTGGAAAAGATTCCTGGAACAGATCTCGTCAAGATCGTGGCGACGGTCCCGCACAACAAGATGGCCAAGTTCCAGGCTCGCCCGGGCTCGCACGTCTATATCAATCTCCCCGCTGCGTCACGCCCCTCCCAGAAAGCCCTATCGCCCAATTCCCTACTGTACGAGTTCATCTTCAACCCCTTCACCGTCGCGTCCGTCCAGGAAGACGCCGGTACACTGACATTGGTGGCACGGTCGCGGGACGGTCCCTTGACGCGGTATCTCAGCACCCTGTCATCCCTTGACATCAACATCGAAGGCCCGCACGGCGCGGCGGGCAAGTATCTGCATCGCACGCTCTCGGGCCAGTATGACAGGATACTGCTTCTAGCGGGTGGTGTGGGTGCCACTTTTACAGTCCCTGTCTACCGGGCCATCCTCAAGGACAACCCGAGCGCAAAGGTCAGCATGGTGTGGGCAATCCGCTCCGCAGCAGATGCCACATGGGCACCCGAGGTGTTGACCGATGACAATGTGCAGTTGTTCCTCACGGGTGACATGGGCCTAGCGCCCGGTTCGGAGCGGAGTGTCGCTGCCGAGTCGATAGAGATGTCGGGTAGGAATAGGAAAAGACCTGATGTGGGTAGAATCGTGGATGAAACTTTCAGCAAAGGCCGCGAGGAGAGTGTCGCCGTGCTCGTCTGTGGTCCAAAATCCATGAGCAAGGAAGCCCGACAAAGTGTAGGAGCCTGGGTGATGAAGGGCCGCAAGGTGTGGTGGCACGACGAGGCGTTTGGTTGGTAGATATGCCATGTTCTAAGAAGTTGAATGTGTATTCGAAGACTACGGAAAGACCACTGTAGATGGTCCTCTCTAGATAAAAAAAAACAAGGGTATAATCATGGAAAGGATAGCCTTCCCTCCTTTGAACTGAGTGAAATCTATATCATAAACCCCACACCAACGAACGCCGAAACCACCCCTGAATTACTCCCACCTTTCCACGGCTCATGTGAGACGGTAAACAAACTAAGAAAGGGGGGGGGGGGGAAGTCCTAGCTAACGCTACCTGTACTTGGCAAGCTGTGCCATGATGTTCTGCACCTGGGCTGCGCTATCCCCCGACTGCGCGGACTGTCCGCCGTACGGAGCGCCATACTGCTGCTGGGGAGGGAGTTGCGCCTGGTAGTGCGGGTGATGAGGCGCTTGGGGGTGGTGGGCTTGCTGCTGGGGATTCAGCGCGCCCAGAATGGCCCCAACGTCTGTCGAGCCCGGCCCGGAACCAGAGGCAGCGGCGATGACCTGCTGCAGTGTCGCTGGATCCAGCTTCCCCATGATAGCCGCGAGATCGCCTTGCGCCGGTGCGGCTTGTTGGACAGGGGCCTGCTGGGGAAATGCGTGTGGCTGGGCCGGATATGCTTGGGCAGGCGGCGCTCCATAGTAGTTACCAACAGCCGGTGGAGGCTGCTGCTGCGGCTGATGGCCAACGTAGGGCTGGTGTCCGTAGCCTTGAGGAGCAGTGTACGGCGGCAGCTGATACCCTTGGCGCGCATGGGATGACTTTTTGTCGAGAACCACGGCAGCGACAACGTGCGGCTCAAGGTCGGCATACTGATCGAAGCGAACATTGGCACTACCGTTGGATCGGTCGAAAGCCAGCGCAGGAACCTTGCCCATGTTTTGTGCGCGCATGTCAAGCTCAATGACGGCATGCACGCCATCGGCTGCCTGCTGCTGTATGATCTGGTCTTTGCCACCAGCACGCGGGTCGATGTACATACTCTTGACGGCCAGACCCTTGTCCTTGAATGGCTGCTCAACCCAGGCGATGAAGTCAGGATTCAAGCCAGGCGCCAGCAAAAGCTGGACGTCGGGCACGTCAGCACCAAAGCGCCTCTGGGGCATGTCGGGTCCGGAGCCAGATGATCGATGACCATAGCCCATGGGGCTGCGCTGCCGATGAGCGTTGCCATGTCGCCCGTATTCAGGGGACCGGGACCGGTTGCGACGGTCACCGTAGCCACTGTCGCGCCTGTAGCCATCGCTGTAGTTGCCGCGACGGGGGGAGTGGTTGCGTCCTCGGTTCTCATGCCTACCGTTGCGACGGGAGTCGCGTCCACCGCGGTCGCGGTCGCGGTCAGGACTCCGTCGGTCATTCTTCTTGCCTTTGTCTTGCAATTTGGAGATTTCAAGGTCTGGAGACGTCAGCTACACGTCTTGTAGTGGAGTGGAAGTACTCACGGATTCGTCGTCCCTTGACCTCGTAACCCTCCAGGTGTTGAAGAGCGCTAGATCCTTCTTCAACAGTATGGTACTGCACGAAACCATACGCAGACTTGAGCGAGATCTGCGCAAGTCTACCGAACCGGTAGAAAATGTCAAAAACATCCCGCTTGGAGACTTTGTCACTCGAAAGATTGCCTACAAGGGTCAGCTACAAGATCGACTCTGACCTGGTTCGGGTACTCACCAATGAAAATCCTAGAACCTTCAGGGAATCTGTCCCACTTTGCTTCGGTCATGTACTGTCTCTCATCGGCGAGGAAACGTTCCCAATTACGCTGATAATCATCTTCAGAGGTTGTGCCGGCAGCAGGGGCTTCTGGAGCGGGGTCCTGGTCCTCGGCAGCAGGAGCAGGCGCACCAGGATGGTGCTGGGAGGGTAGAGAATTGCCAGGAGTAGCTGGCTTGGGCGGGCGGGGAGGGAGAGAGGCTGCAGATGGGAGCGCAATGGTTGTTGGCACAGCAGGCTGCGAGTCCTGGTTTTCAGTTTCCGTGGGTGCTGGGGCAGTTGGGTTGTCATGGCTAGCAGTAGTGCTTGTGGTAGGGTGTTGTTGGGCAGTGATATCAGCCACAAGCTGATCAATCGCAACATCTGCTGCAGTAGGCTGCTCGTTGCTGGTCTGGGCAGCTTCGTGCTCGACCTTCTCAGCGGAGGCACTCACATCTCTCGACTGGGTATCTTCAGGCACGGGCTTGTGGGCGCCCGAGTCCCCTTCATGCTGTGCGCGCGTGACGTCCTCTGGCTGCTGTTCGTCCTCAGCGCCTTCGTCCGGGTTTATGGGCGAGTCAAAAATATTGGCGTAGTCATCATCGTTGCCATCATCTTGGGCTGGCTGTGCCTGGGCTTGCGCAATGTTGTTGGCAGGCTCCTCGGCAGCCTCATCGCCATAAGGGTCATCGTCGTCGTCTACAACGTCTTCGTCGGCGGCATCGTGGGCGCCAACCTTGTGCTCCTGGGCCGGCTCGGGGACGCTGCTGGTGTTGAGGTCTGCGACCGCGACCTGGCCGTTGGTGGCAGCAGCCGCGGCGACCATGGCGTCAATCGTATCGACCGTGTCTTGGAGGGTGGGCACCACGAGCGGCGAGGCTGTATGCAAGGGCGATGGGGATACGGGGGACAAGCTGGCAGCACTGGCCTGAATTTCAGCCTCGGGGTGCTCTGTCATCAAAGCTGGGTTGGTTGGGCAGTACGAAGTATAGGGTGACGGGGACGCAGAAGGCCTCGATAGAGATCCAGAGCAGGAAGTGGGACGGCTGAAGAGCGCGACGTTTTTTTTCCTTCTCCTTCTGGCCTTTTTGATGTATCTGTCTCTCGCAATCAGGGTCGCGTTGGCAAGCGGGGGGGTTGGTAGAGTTTGAGCGAGTCTTGGGGCCGGTGCTAGATAAGCTCGAGGCAGGTCTTTCTGGTCGCGGGCAGCAGCAGGCTCGGGTGGTGAGGAGATACAGCAAGCAGTGATAGTATTGAGATTGAGATTATCTTGAGGTTTGAGGCTGAGTGTGAAGCACCGATCGCAACAGTGACCTTTGATTCGATTGGAGATGGAGTCGGCCCAGGACGAGTAGTGGTGAGGCTGTAGGATGGTGAAGTGGGATGGAGACTGGCGCGCGAAAAGCAATATGGACTGATTTCTTCACTCTGCTGGCTGCTGAGGAAGCAGTGGGGCAGCTCCAGCGAGCTTGGAGCCTGAAGCTGCGCCACGGTCACTTGGGAGTGGGTGTCTCCAATCTGGCAGGCGGTATGAGACTCGTCTTGGCAGAAATAGGGACCTTGGAAAAGGCACTCAGCAGCGTTACTACTCGCTCGGTCCTCAATCTACTAAAACTACTAACTCTGCGCGGCTTGATAATGTCATGAATCGCCAGTTCAGCTCTCGGGCATGGCAGCTATTGATCAGCAGCCGCAGCCGGCCGTTGTTGCGCCCACGAGGCGCAACGCGCTTCAAGCAGCATGAGGCCTTCGATGCCCGTTTGGACAGAGACGCGCTGGCAGAGACTCGCGTGTGGTTCGCCGGCTTCAACGAGGACCACCTGCCCAGGGGAAGTACTTCGTTTGCGCGGTCCAGTGGCGCTGGCGGGCAGCATGTCAACAAGTGAGCGATCACTCTATCGAGCTCATGGTTTACGAGGAGCTGATGGGGATCGTAAAGGACCGAGACCAAGGCGATAACCGTCTTCCCGCTATATGAGCTGCTGGCCATACTGCCCAAGACTCTGCATGCGCACGTGAGGGCGTCGCGCTACTACACGGCGAACAATGACTCCCTGACATTTCACGCCCAAACGTCGAGGTCGAGGAACGCTAACATGGAGGAGAACCGTGACAAGCTGGTGGCCGAGATCAAGCGAATCTACCACGCCAACACTCCAAACGAGACGAGCCAGGACAAGAAGGACAAATATGAGGAAGTGTCAGTGCGCATGATGCAGTTTGGACTAAGGAGTGCAGCTAATCAACACTTGCAGATCCAAAAAGTTCCACGAAACCCGGGTCAAGAGCAAAAAAGTACTGAGCTCCAAGAAGCAGGCGCGCAGAGGATCTGTGGATTGATGAGTATAGTGTACAAATCTCAAGACCTGTAGCTACATCAGCTTGCTCACCTTGACGGAACACAAGAAGGCATTTCCGTCACAATGACACCAACGATTGCGCAAAGCTCAAGACGTACGTACTCGAGCAATGCCTCAAGCTGCCTCGTCGTCCTTCCCAGCAGTGAATCATCGCATCGGCTCAAGTTTGTGCATTTTCAGCCGCGCAATCAGTCCAGACTGCCTAGTGACGCCCCAGAATGCCATTCTTGGTTGTGCTTGTCTGACAGAGTGACGGGCAGTCTGCATCCCGACATCGCATCGGAGCCAGTCCAGTCTCTTTCCCCACCTTTGTGAGCCCGGGGCCTGGGCCTGCCTGAGCCTGAGCCTTGGCCCCGCCCGCCCGCCCACTAAATTCAAGCATCGTTCTTCATCTCTCTATCACAGCATCCATCACAACATTGCCAAGCATTCCATCGCGAATAATTTTTACCCACCGCCTACACAATCGCCAAGTACGCAGATATCATTCAACGAGCTCAGGCCGCTGCGCGACAGACCTGCGCACCACACCGCTGTCGCTCCTTGCACCCCGCGGGGGGAAAGGCTCCAAGCGAGTACTGTCATCTCACGAGATTTCTCCGTCCATTCGATAAGCGACACACACCGCTACCATGGCGACCCAGCATCGGACACAGCCGCGGAAACCGCTCGGCCAGCCAGCGCCTCAGGTCCAGCCGTGTCGATACAAGGTCGGCAAGACGCTCGGCGCGGGGAGCTACTCAGTCGTCAAGGAATGCGTCCACATCGATACGGGGCGGTACTATGCCGCCAAGGTGATCAACAAGCGCCTCATGGCCGGACGAGAGCACATGGTGCGTACCACTACTCACCTGCCAAACGCATAGACTGACCCCGATCCCAGGTCCGCAATGAGATTGCCGTGCTCAAAAAGGTGTCCATGGGCCACCAGAACATCCTCACCCTCGTCGACTACTTTGAGACCATGAACAACCTCTACCTGGTCACCGACCTGGCCCTCGGCGGCGAGCTCTTTGACCGCATCTGCCGCAAGGGGTCGTACTACGAGTCGGACGCGGCCGACCTCATCCGCGCCACCCTCTCGGCCGTCGCCTACCTGCACGACCACGGCATCGTCCACCGCGACCTCAAGCCCGAGAACCTCCTGTTCCGCACGCCCGAGGACAATGCGGAGCTCCTCATCGCCGACTTTGGCCTCTCGCGCATCATGGACGAGGAGCAGTTCCACGTGCTGACCACCACCTGCGGCACCCCGGGCTACATGGCCCCCGAGATCTTCAAGAAGACGGGCCACGGCAAGCCCGTCGACCTCTGGGCCCTCGGCGTCATCACCTACTTCCTCATCTGCGGTTACACCCCCTTTGACCGCGATTCGGACTTTGAGGAAATGCAGGCCATCCTCAACGCCGACTACTCCTTCACCCCCGTCGAGTACTGGCGCGGCGTCTCCAGCCATGCCAAGGACTTTATCACCCGCTGCCTCACCGTCGACCCGTCCGGCCGCATCACCGCCCACGAGGCCCTCCAGCATCCCTTTGTCGCCGCCCGCCTGCCCTCCGACGGCGCCGGCGAGAATCTGCTGCCCGCCATCAAGAAGAACTTCAACGCCCGCAGGACCCTCCACACCGCCATCGACACCGTTCGCGCCATCAACAAGCTTCGCGAGGCGCAGAACGTGCTCATGGACGGCGCCAAATCCCACGAGCCGCAGCGCGGCAAGGCCACGCCCCCCGTGGCTGGGGCCGCGACGACGGCAGCGGCACCAAGGAAGGACGACAGCGCCATCTCCATGGGAATGGATAGTGGCTACGGCACGGGGAGCGCTGGCGACGGCGATGTTACCATGGGAGGCACAACGGTGCCAGCTGTGCTGCATCCCGGTAACGCGGCCAACAAGGCTGTCGAGGCGGGCAAGGGCCTGTGGAGCGCCGCGACGCGGAGGTGATACGAGATACGAGATACGATACGACACGAGAAGACAAAGCGCAGGGTGCTGCAAGATGTATAGGTGTGCCGCGCACACATCGTATGGCTCACAGCGAGTATTGTCCCACATGATACATGAATTGGTTTCGGCATTTCAGGTTTTTTTTGTATTGTTTGAATTAGTGAGTGGGTATTGGGAGTGACCTCTCTTGTGACTACTCCGCCCATGTCACTCTTCCTCTCCTGATCCGGTGTCAAGCGACTGTCCAGGTGCCGCGCACCATATTACGCCTCAGCAACTAAAGTATATACATTATCGAATGCGCATGTCCATTCTCTATGGAGCATGGTATGCGCCTCATGTCTGAATTAGGATTCCCGTGAGGTTTATACACGAAACGCCTGAATGCATTGGTCCCCCCGCTGTGTCGATGCTATTCGTATGGTATTCTCTCGTGGGAGAGATATAAATGAAAAAAAAAAAAGGCCGTGAGGAATGAAGAGGCATCGCAGGTCGTGAAAAATCGGCCGTAAGAAATGGTAGTAGTGTCACACGAGATGTTCGCTCATCGCGAGAAGACCTCGGACAGCTCAATCTCCCGGGGCTCAGGCTTGGCGTACCAGCCCGCCTGTGCCTCGAAGCTCTCGGAGTTTGGGTCGGGTGTCGTTGGGCTGAGAGTGCCGCTACCGGATGTCCAGCTCGATCCGCTGCCCAGTGTCCAGCCGTCGCTGGAGCTTTCGCGTCGCTGGCTCAGCTGGCCAGCTCTGAAGTAGGTCGCATCGCGCTCCTCATCAAAGAGCTCGGCGGCGTGTCCGGTCTCGACAAACTCGTAGTCCCAGCGTAGGAGCTTGCCCTCCTGGCGGCGGGGCAGGTAACGGGCGCGAGCATAGTAGAAGAAGATGGCCGCGATGAGGCCACCGCCAACCAGATCAACAGCGTAGTGGTGGCTCAGGTACATGGTAGCCCACCACACCCAGGCCGCATACAGACTGAAGGCGACGCGGAACTGGGGGAAGCAATGGCTCATGAAGAGGGCCTCGAGGACGGCGTTGGCGGCGTGCAGCGAGGGGAACGCACCAAAGGGAAGCGGCGCATTGGTAAAGTTGCTGGTGTATAAATCGAAGCCAAAGATAGCGTCGAGACGGGCCAGGCCCGCGGGCGAGCCAGGCATGCCGTATTCTGCCGGTGTGAGACCATGCTCGTTCTCGTACCACGGAGGAGTGCAGGGAAAGCATAGCTGAATTGTGACGCCGAGGATGCTCATCCACCCAAAAGCCTTTGCAAACACGGGCGTCGTGCCAGGCGCGGCGAAGATGAACATGGCGATGGAGCAAGCGAGCGGCGCAGCAAAGTGGATGATGCCATAAGGAAGCCAGGCGAGGATATCGAGGATGGGGTGCTGATGTGCCGAGAGGATATTCGAGAGGTTGGCGCCGTAGAGCACGTTTTCGAGGGCTGGGAGCACGCGGACCCAGATGTGAGGTCGGTAATCGTATGGAATGAATCTGCTTGTGTCAGCCTGCTATCGAGGTGGAGGGCCGAAGCCAGGATACGGTGCTTACCTGCTGCTAAAGAAGTACAACAGCCAAATCCAGATCATCATCGACGGCCTGAAGAACTGCCCAGTTGCCGGCATGAGCAGAATCCACAGACTGCCCATGACGGCCAGCAACTTGATGGTCGGTGCCGGCGGCGAGATCCAGAGCGAGAAGAGCGACAGCGCAGCGAGGAAGACATACTGGAGGTCCCAGATTGTGTAATTCCGCCTCTGCAGCTGCCTCACGCCATCCCACAAGCTGAACGAGGTCTGGAGGTTGGTGATGTTGTCGACGCCCGGCGGTAAAATCTTTGACTTTGAGCGAGCCCGCGGTCGTGCCCCATGCCGCTGCTGTTGTTGTTGCTGCTGGTACCAAGCGGGAAGACGGCTGAGAATGGCGGCATGGAGGCTGTCGGAAGGCAGGTACGGCAGCGTCAGCTTCGGCTTTGCGCCTGGCACTGGACCAGGAAGCTTGCTCATGATTAGGTGATCGATAGCAGTATTGTCGAGGTAGCGCGCAATCGAGTACAGTTGCTGTTGATGTTGTGAGTGCGCCGGTGTGCGAGGTGCCCACTATCGCAGTCCCAAGAAAATGCAAGCCGGATGTGAAGCTGCTTTTTGGTCCGGAAAGGGATGAGAGTAATTAGAGGGTACCGGAGCCTGAAGGATCCAACAGAGACCAGGATGGATGCTGATGTCGTGACGACGCGCCAAGGCTTTGCGTGCCGTGAGTGAGATGAAGCAAGTGCGCACGAGGACAAGGTGAGCTAGGGAAGGTACATGTAGTGAGGTACCTTGCTTGCTCGCGTGCTCACCACTGGCTCCCTCGTTTGGGAGGACGGGATGGACGACTGGAGAAGCAGGACGGACCACGGCGAGGCAGAAGAATGCTGGGGGAGGAAAAGGGTGAAGTTTAGACTCCCAGTCTCACCTTATGAGAAAGCCAGCAAAGACAGGAGTGACGAGCGATGAGCAAAGACAAATAGCGTGGCATGACAAGCCAAGGATTGATTAGTCGGGCGCCGGGCACCTGTGGAGCGGAACTAATAGTACTAAGCACCTGGGCAGCTGGCACGATTGTCTCTGATGATCGGACTCTTCTGTACGATCATGGACATTTCTTACTGAAATCTGAGGGCTGTCGCCAAAGAATCGGCCTTCGGATGCTGCGGGAGAGGTACCCAGTACCTGGATGCGCGTACCGGCTCCGCCATCGCCCTGAATCCCGGCAATTTCTTCTTCGGGGGTACAGCTTCCAGGCTTTGACGGTTCCACCCCGTCAGCTGGTACATGTAGGCCTGTACCGTCCTGAACTCCTGGAATCAACAATATATCAGTCAGTCCAAGGCCAGCTAGACACTGATGAATGTCCATTGTGAGATGCCATGTCTTAAGGCGGTTGTCTGACAGTCCAGCACCTTTCTCGCTAGTCCAGGCTCAATGTCTCGGACTCCATCGCTCGGCGAACATGAACACCCGTCAGCGCACGCGCGCGCGCAGGCACAAGGTCACACACAGCCTAGCGGACCGCCCGGAACCCTTGAACAGTCCGAAGCCACAGGATGATGAAGTAAGCGGGCGGGCGCCTCGCACTCTACAAGAGTGCGCAGGGGCGGATACGCGAACTTAATCAGAATTAGACATTGCCGTAGCTACAATTTCAAACAATGTTCATCACAGAGGCCCCTTCACAGTCACAGTGGGTGGGTGACACAGACCCAAGCACACAGACACGACTGTCAGCGCCAAGCGTGGCTGGCACGCATCCGCGCGCGGGTGCTCTTTGTCTGCCACTCCGGACGTGGTGGTAGACTGGGTACATAGCAATGCCAGACAAGGCGCACCGCATCACTAGTCGTCTGACATGTCCCTACTTTTATTAGACGGGTGCTCGCGTGCTCGCTCGCGACAAAGACGGTGACCAGGCGGCTTTTTCCATGACAGCGACACCGGTGTGCCAAGACCGGGCGGAGAGGGCTGCCAGCCAATCAAGCCGCCCCCGCTCGCTCTTGGCGCGGTTTACTCGGCACTCAGAGGGTACTTGACCCCAAGGTACCTCGACCTGCCAACGCCAAGTCTGAAACATGTCATCAATCCGCTTCAGTGCCCAGCCATTTCTCCCTTTCGTTGCTCGGCGGATTCTTCTCCTGCTCATTCTAAATTCTCCACCGTCAGGCAGCTTTTTAGTTTAAACAAGCCCAGCAGTTCGGCGAAGCCTGCAGAGTGCAGAGCCTCCAGTCCTCCAAGGGCGAAAAGCACGTATCCGTACAGCAGTAGCTCGTGGTGCACACACACACAACCCCTTTGATGACATCGTCATCGCTGGACCAAACTCAATCATCAGAATGACGCAGCACGCGCCTAACACATATTCTCAACACCACACATCTTCGATAGCACGGTGCGGGCGACTATACCCGCCAACCTCATGCTCAGGAACCACGCGCAAAAGTCGTCGCTAGCCTCCCGCGCAAGCCGGAGCTGCCTGACGAGGTTGAAATTGCGCCCAGCATGAAAAAATGCGAGCACGCGACCATCAGCTGCCACTTGTTTCGGCGCCTGCGGCAACAGCAGGGCCCCTGGTCTACGTGGGCGCGCTACCTTCGATCACCCGTCCATTGCGTCCAGAGTCTCCATATATCGCGTCCTCGATCCGGTTGGGTTTTGTTTGAACCCTGCTCAACGATGGCCTTGTTTTAATTCCCATCGGCCATGAATCACGCAGCTGCCTGATATGAGCCTGCCTCCATGTTTGTGAGAGCCTAGGGAAGGTGACTGGCACCTGACACTGACACTGACACTAACACTGAGTATCGACAATCTCAATTTTTATTCATGCATGAAGCTTGCTTAGGCTTAATGAGATCATCACAAGCCTGCATTGGACGAATGTACCCATTATTTGATTAGTCTGCCCTTTTTCTTTCCCTTAAGTCCGGGCTCTCGGCAGCCTCACATCCACCGAGGCTTGGGGGACCACATTAATTACTAATAACGACGCGAACTACCCGCATCGTCCGGGCACCCGCAGATTTCTCACCAAGAGACCGAGACGGCGACGCGGGCGGGAGGGGGGCGAACAAGCATCGGCCCCTTTTTTTTTCTTCTTTTTTTTTAAAAAAAAATCGAGCTTTTCCCCCCTCTGTTAGCCTCTGCTCGGTATCATTCTCCTAGACTAGCACCTAGGCTCGGCGGACTTTCTTTCCCGCTGCTGCGTCGCAAAGTCCGCAATGTCAAATTGCAGCGAGGTCAGATACGGTGTAGTGCCGCCCTCAGCCCAGGCTCTCCATGTCACTGCGTGGGCCTTGGCAGCCATGAGTGACTCACGCTGGTCTCCCATTTGCAGAAGCCTTACACACACACACACAGCTTGCAGCAAATCTCATGCATGCTGCCGCGGCACTTGTCGTTGGTTGTAACAAACATTCGATTTGTGTAGATCATGTGCCAGCAGTTATTCACTGTTGCAGCCGTTCAAAGCTTGCACCACAGCGCGGGAAGTGGTAAGCCTGCCGTTCTCCCGTCCACAACGGCCGCGCTGCCTTACCCTAGACCTAAAGTAGTTTAGCACGCGTGGGTAACGCGCGCTTGTTCACAGTCGCCGTATAGAGGACATTTGTTAGCTCATTAGTGATTTCAAGTTGAAAAAAAAAATGTATCAAATTCTACCCGAGCAAAGGAAAAGGAGCTGGCTTCATTTATGCTTTGACAAAGGGAAGAACTCATTATTCAAGTATCCATGGGCATTCAAATGTCAATTTGGAGCATCAGCCATTAGAGGATCACACGTTTACCGGTCCAGTCTTTATAATTTCAGGCAACGAGTGTATTAAATTGTTTCTTGTTGTTCTTTCACCGCCCAAAGGCTGTCGTCCATCAAAGAAAGGACGAGGATCGTGGTCTAGCACAGTCCTATTGCCATGATAAGGGATGATCAACACCCCCTACTCCTCAACATACCTTACCTTATCATGCCTGATTATGCGAGCGTCCTAAGAACAGGCGTGGCCGCCATCTCACTCATCGGAATGCCCTTGGTCAAGGACCTACCTCGGCCAAAGGCAACAGGGGGTGGTGAAAGGCTACGTTGATCAAAGTCAGCAATATCAAAATCATCATCATCAACGTCTTCGTCCACCAGCACAGCCTTGTGCGGAATGTGCATCTGCTTCTCCCCCTGCGTCGGGGTCACAACCACGCTATGACCGGTGCAGACGGTACCCACCACAGTCTCATCGTCGTCGTCGTCGCTATCATCGCCCACGACAAAAGCCGGACCATGAAGAATACGTCCGCCCGCTTGGGGGCGTGGAGAACCACAACGTGCATGCTGCGAGTTCATGAGCTGCGCTTCAATGTCGTCCAGCTGATCGTCGCGGCGACGCACGGCTTCCATGAGCTTCTGCGCGAGCTCCACGGCCTTGACGCCTTGGCCGCGGACCTTCCAGTAGCGCCAGTTGATGTAGCATAGAAAGGCGGAGAGGGCGATGAGGGTGATGATGAGGGCGGAGAGGGTGACTTGGTAAACGACCATGTGGGAGGCGTGGGCGTCATGGTGAGGGGTATCCATGGTGGAGGGTATTGTGGTAGTTGTCTGATAGGTGTGTTTGTATGGCTTGTCGTGAGAGTCAAGACTAGAAACGTGTCAGAGATCTGTCTGACACTGCTAGGGGTCTTTGAGTGAATGTTGGTGAGGATGAAGGGGAAGAGAGAGCACTGTAGAGTGTGATCGAGAAGATATATACAGGCTGGACTGCCGTTCCGCAAGGGTGACCGCGCTGTTCGTTACAGTGCCATGTCGTTCATTCACTGTCGCAGGGACGAACAGATGCACTTGTTTGCCTCGCCCTTGCGGACCGGCTGTTCTTGGCGGAACAGGTCGCCAATCTGAACAGAACATTTAATCGACCCGTAGATGTGAAGACGTAACCTTGTCAACGCCGCGAACAGCACACGTAACCTGCTGTAATGTCTCTTTGGTATCAATGCTGAATAGTGAGCCCAGAACGAACGCCCGCGATCCCGCCCCACTCAAAAGAACTTGCTCTTCACGCTGTTCATGACAAAGCTCCTCTTCTGCTTGCTGATGTACTTGTTCACGTCCGTCGCCCAGCCCTGGCTCTGCTGCTGCAGCCCATCCATGCTGTCCCCCATAATGTTCAGCTTCTCGGTGCGTTCGTTGAGCTGGCGCGTCAGGTAGTCGCCCCAACCTTCCTGGCTTGGGTTGGACGGACCGCCGGCCTCGCCATTGTGGATGTTACGCTTCTCCTGGGCCGCTGCCTCGAGCATGCGCTTGCTGGGGGGCCTGTCCGGGCCGCCGACGAGAAGGTCTAGGTCCAGCGGCGACACATATTGCGTGCCCGAGATCCATTGCAGGTTGGAGATGGTGGGCCGTGGAGGACACTCGAGCTTGGGGTTGATCATGGTGTCTGGCGACTGCTGCAGCGACTGACCAGTGCCCCAGCAATGGATGACCGCCATCTCGCTTGGTCCCGTCCATGCAAAGACATCGCCAGTGGGCGTCACGGTCGTGTTGGTGCTTCTGCCCGCGTCGATCATGGGCAGCGGCGCGCGGCCGATCTCCTTCAAGCCAGGGATAGAAAAGGCGCGGGCTGTCTGGTCGCCAAAGACGCCAATCACCGCAAAGCCTTGCAGCTCCAGCTCGGCCACGCTCGCGGCATCGCAGAGGATGTCGTCGAATTCTTTCGATGCGCCCTTTGAGTTGGCGGGACGGAAGATGCGAATCTCTTTCTCAGTCACTGTGTGGATGTTAGTTGAGCATTTTCGTCTGAAGGGTCCAGGATACAGTACCTGCCACGACGACACCGTTAACGGACCGGCCCTCACGTAGGCCGGCAACGCTACCACCAGTTGCGACGGCCGGCTTGCCAGTATCTGCCTCAATGGGGTTCAGAGAGATAATCTTGTCGTCAAACGCGACAACACCAGCCAGCTGCACCGAGTACGATCCGTTCTGGCCCGGGAGTATCTTGAACGTGATGACCTTGCCGAGGTTCGTCCCGACGAAACAGCAGATGCTGGAGTACTTGTCCTCGTCCAGAGTCATGACGCCAAATTCAATGACAACAGGCCACTCCTTGGGCGGCGCATCTGATTTGGAGTGGTGCCCCTTGAGGAAGGACGTGCGCTTCTCTTGCTTGGCAAAGTCCGTCATGGGCGCCTGGTAGATGATCGCTGGGGCCCGCAAATCGATCAGCGACAGGAAGCCGAGCTCTGAGCCGACAGCAACAAAGCCTACGTTTGATATCTGCACCGCAGTGATAGGACCTTGCATCATCTCGTACAGGACCAACGGGTTCAGGCCCTCCTTAAGAGCAGGTTCGGATCGGGAGCTGATGTCAGTCAAGCCCATGGGGTTCGGATCAATGTGTTGTGGGCGTTCCGTCTTGCCGTAGAATCGGTTCTGTCCCCAGCGAAACACGACGACTTCCCCCGTGCGAGTGCCAACGACAAACTCGCCCGTGTTCCCGGCCATGTTCATTGTCGTAATCTCAATGTCGTCAAACCGATTCAGCGTACGTGCCATGTCGACCTGCAGCTGCTGCCCATTCTCAATCTCGTCCGCGTGTCCCGAGTCCCAGATCCGGATGGTGCTGTCGGCCTGGGCTGCCTGGATGATTGTGCGTTCCTCGAAACGCTTCCGCGGCCGCGGGCCCTCGGCACCTCCTTTGAGCAAGGGTTCGCCCTGATCGCGCTTCTCCATCATTGCCAGCCAGCGCGCCCTCTCGAGCGGCGACACTTGGACTTTTGTGATGAAGGGGTGGACGAAGAAGGTTGAAGGGTGTAGCTGGTTTGTGGGACTGATGGGGTAGCCAGAAGGGAAAGTCATGGTAATGAGCTCTCCCGACGTCAAGAGTGAAACGATGGCGATGGGGTCTTGGGCACCGGCAAAGTATGGCGATTCACGAGGGATGAGCAGGAATTTCTTCGCCTGCGCCCCAGCCGGCAAGGGAAGTTCTTTGTGAGTCTTCCCCTGAAAGTACTGCGCGAGCGATTGCCATGTCGCTGTTGCGTAGACGGGGGTCACGCCAAGATCGATAAACGTCATGCTCTTGGGCGCAGCTCCGGCAGGCTGTCCCCCCGAGATCAAAAGGCCGGAGTCGTCGCAGTTCTGCTTGCAGCACCACTTGATGTCAGTGATTGGCTCGGCAAAGGTGGCCTGCGCAGACGTCGAGTCGGGCTGGTCAACGTGCATCTGGTTGAGGGTGCGCGCCAGCACGATCTTCTCTTCCCTGTGGTCCCAAAAGACCAGGCTGCCATCGTCGTGCACAGTGGCGACAAATGTGCCGGACGGATGCCACAAGGCATGCGTCAGCCGAGGGTAGCGAATTTTGTCAGTGCCCACGTTGTTGCCTCCGCTGGCACCTGGGGGCACGCCGTAGTGGAGGAACTGGGTGGCCTTGTTCTGCTTGAAGGAGTAGACGACAGCGCCATGGCTGTATGCAATGAGCAGCTTGCCAATGTCACGAGGATGCAAGGCCAGAGAGACGAGACTGACGGCGCGCACGGTAGGTTCCTTCTCGTGCCAAAAGTTCGGTAGCCGGAAAGCACGGGATAGACTGACCCTATCCAGGTCGTACGCCAGCACCTCTCCGTTCTGCAGGCCGACAAAGACCCAGTCTAGCATGGGGTCCGTCACGATCGAGACGATGTGGCCAGCGATCACCTGCACACCGATGCGTCCCCCGGTGTCGAGGTCCCAGATGGCGAGTTCGTTCTTGGAATCGGTGCTGACGAGGCGGTTGCCGGTGAACTGCACGTCGTTGAAGGTTGTCGCACGTAGAGGCTCGAGGATCTTCTGCACTCTTCGCTGCCCAAAGACATAAATCTTGCCGGAGCCATACCTGCTCTCGCTCGTGCCGATGGCCAACAATGATTGCACGGGGTCGTATGCGAGGCAGCTGGGTGACTGTCAGTTGGGGCTCGAGGGCGGGAGGACGCGCAACGCACCTGATCTGCGAGTTGATACCGTACCGCGCCTGGTCATCTGGGGTGAAGAGCTCTGGGCGGATACTGGCAGACAGGTCATGCTGGATGCCTGCCTGCTTGCCGCGTAGGAAGGACGACATTTTGCGTTGGCCGACAAAGGACCTTGAAGACGAGGAAGTGCTGTCGCATGTACTATTAAGCTCTTGTACGGAGTAGGCGTGGGGCACATGCAGGGTGCGGCAACGTCATGCACAGTGCGTAATATCTGACAGGCGTACATCATCACACTGTACATTTCACGGCATTGCTTGGCAACAAGGTTGACTGTTGAGGAATTGACTGACTGCATTGAGAAATTCTCTACTCGCCATTTTGACGACCGAGATCCCTCCTCACACGCCAGACCTTGGACCCGACGGGCCGCTTCTCGTGCCCTCGGAGGATTTCAACCCATGGCACCTGGCCTACATCAGTCGCCTCTGTCACATCCTCCGGCTCCCTGTCAGAGACATCTTCGTCTGTGTCCTGGTCTTCAATCTGCAGGTGCGTAGTCGCATCGTCGTCCCCGGACTGGTGATACAAGTCTTCTGTGTAAGCCCAGCTCGGGGCATCAAACTTACCATGGACGAGGACAAGATCCTGGTTCAGGTCCATGGCAGTGTGTATTTGATCCAGTGACATGGGTGTCAAGAGCTGCAGGACCTTCCTTGCCGGATCAATGCCACGCACCAGCACCAGTCCAATCGTCTTTGAGTAGCGAGGATCGAGACTTGCATCGTTCTGGTTCTGGATGAAGGGGATGCCCTCGGGGGACTCGGAGATGGTGATGTCTGCGGAAGCCGAACTCACTAGTTCCCCGTAGGCCTTGCGGTCCCCAGTCACCACTACGGCAAGCACCATGCCATTGATGGAGCTTGCGAGTAGATCGGCCGGTGGCTCGTAGTTGTAGCAGAGGATGCCCTTGATACCCCCCTTGGAACCAGCGTAGCGGAGTTCGAGCGGTGGATGCTGGCTAAGAGGCGATGGATTCCAGCTGAGTCTGCCCGGGTCAGACGTTGGCCTCAGGTGGAAATACGACATTGTTTGCATGGCCCGCAGATGGGCGCCAGTGCGCGCTGTGAATTCCGACGGCTGAGATGGCAATGTCCTGAAATTCTTGACCGTCGCAGCTCTCAAGGAGTCGACCGTGTCCGCAGGGCCAAGTTCCGACATGTAGATGACCTCGTCGGGTGTCGTGTGGCGGATGATATCCTCCAACAACTCGAGACCAGTGCCGAGGATCCATCCTGGGGTGTTGATAATGAGCGGTACACCTTTGAGCGAGGCTGCGTACGTTGCGTACAAATCGAAGGTAGCGGCGCGATAGAGGTCCGGATCCGAGGCTGGCGACACTGACGCAATAGTGTGGCAGCGCACAATCTGTGACGCCGCATTGGCAAAGCTCGGATGTGTAAAGGAGGCGCTGAGGTTTGGCTCCTTGACGTGCACAAGGGATATCGTCCCAGGGAGTGCATACTCGGACTGACCTGGGTCGAGATCCAGCAGAGCCACCCCTTTGTCAACGAGGCCCTTTTCACCACTCCGAGTGATGAGTCGGTTCGCCAGAATTTTCGAGAACGTCGACTTGCCGGCGCTTTTTGGCCCGCACACAAGGGCAGTCAGAGCAGTGCTGTTCGTGCTAGGGGCTAGCAAATTGTCTAGCTCTTTGTTCCATTCTGGAGGCGACTTGAGCTCCTGGATCACGCTCTTCCTAGGCGCGTCTTCTGAGGAGTATAGCTAAAGGAGAGAGGTCAGTCTTGACTCCCAAGTGACGCAGAACCACTCACAATGTCGAAAGACAAGCTGGCAGGCTCGTTCCAGAGATTCCTAAACAAGGGAGAGAGGCGACCCAGCTGGCGTAGGGCCGGAGCGCATGGATCCATGTGAAGCTCCAGCCGGGTCTGCCGACGACTCCTCAACACTGGAATCGCATGGCAGTATGGCGCATGCACCCAATGTGTCTCGCCATCAGCCCGCAGACTAGTCCCAGCTACGGTTACCTCTCCCTCGAGTACCCTGATCCCAAAGCTTCCGAGGACAAGAAAGCGCTGCTCCGTCAGATACGCGAAGAGTCATGCTTGCATATGAGCACTCACCTCGCTTTCCTTCAGCCGAAGCTCCGTAATGCCATTGGAATGTCTGCGGCAGTTGTTCTTGGATGGACGAAAGGACGACAACTGCACTGATCTTGGCGTCGAGGAACCAGTTGACTCCTCACTGGGCTTCATGAGCTAACAGTTTCGAAGCGAATTTTCAGCTTTCTCACCTTTTAAGATGGCGAGCCTTGTTGCGCTGGGGCTTGCCTGGGCTCTCTGGCTGTCTCGCCGCCACAGACGGGGAGTCGCCCTGCCTGCTCAAACCCTGCAACACGCTGAAGGCATTGGAGTTGGAGGGCAGAGCTCGTGGCTCAGGGGACGCAGGCGCACTGGTGGTGTCGCCGAGCTCATTGCCTTCAGCTAGTCGTCGTCTGGCAGAGAGCGCGGTGAGCGCGCTGACAGCAGCTGTAGCATCTGTTCATCAGCATGTGCTCTGAGCTTGAAGTGAGGTGAGATGGAGCAGTAGTCACATTGTGTAGCCTCTTGGTCTACCTTGCGCCGCTTGCTGGCAGACATGCTACGCAGGATATGTGAGAGTGTGCAATGCCAGCATGCAAGCAGTCATGCCAGATTTCCATAAAGGTATAAATCAATGTGGTGGTAATATTGCAGTATTAGAGTTGAAGCCCAAGTTCGAAGGCATCTGCAAATTATCCAAGGTGCAAGTTACCGGACTTATCGATAAGTGCCGGCCAGGGCCTGTAAGTGCCCGTGAGGTCCTGTAAGTGCTGCGTCTTCAGAAGGAACGCGTGCGCACGGACCATTTCGCACCCAGTTCTCCAATTTGCGCGCGGCGGACACGGGCACGCACGCACGGCAGGTGGAGCATGTTCTTCCTCCCCCACGTAACTTTTTCTTCACCCGAACTTTGACATCCAAACTTCCGAGTGAGCGCATCGTCACTTTACTCTCGCTGCCAGCGAGAGCTCTTTCCCCCCCCCCCCCTTCTCCCACCACACCTCAATTTGTCCCTGACCATCTTCACTGTCACATTGCAGAGACTCAACAGCCATAATGGCACCTGCAAGCGACTATAAGGTTGCTTCGCTCAAGAGCCACATTGAGAAGGTGAAGAGCGCAAGCAGCAAAGACAAGAAGACGCCCGCCGCGAAGAAAGCTGCGCCCGTCGCAAAGGCGCAGACCGCCAACAGCCAGAACGCCAACAACCTGTTCGGCAATAAAAATGATGACGATAGCGACGACTCGGACGATGCCTCGAGCAACTCCGATTCCAGCGAGAATGATGAATCTGGCGCTGATTTCCTCAAGAGGTTGACTGCCGCGAAGAAGCCAAACGGCACTGCAGCAAACACCAAGAAGGACGTCGAAGTCGCAGACAGCCAAGCTGAGCTCCCCATCAATACCAAGGCCCAGAAGCCCGTGCCCAATGGTCGCAAAGCTAAACCCTCTACCACTACGACCACCACTACGGCTTCATCAAGCAGCAGCAGCGACTCCGACTCGGACGGTCAGGTGATCACCAGCACGCCCGCCAAGTCCAGGGCCAAAGCAGGCAGCTCCAGCTCCAGCTCCAGCTCCAGCTCCAGCTCCAGCTCTAGTTCCGAGGAAGATTCGGAGTCGGAGAGCGAGGCTGAGATGGGTCCCGTGGAGAAGAAGGCCGCAAATGACGCCGAACCGCCCAAAGCCGTCGAGTCCGACCAGGATACCTCGAGCGAGGACGACAGTTCCGAGGAAGAGGAGGAGGAAGAAGAAGAAGACGACGGCGCGGTCAAAGGCCAAGCGCTACCTGCCTCGAAGCCAAAGCCCGAAGCAGCGCCGCTGCCCAAAGACATGAACGTCGACGATCCAACATCCGACAGCTCGTCCGAGGAAGACAGCGACAGCGATGATGAGGCTGAGCCCGCGCCTGCATCCAAGCCCAAGTCGAAGCCCGCTACTGCGCCAAAGCCTGCTGCCGCGTCCGCCGCAAAGACACAACCACCAAAGACAGCCTCTTCGAAACCCGCCGAGGCCAGGTCGAAACCAGTAGTGTCCCCCTCGGATGACGCATCATCTGAGGATGAGGACATGGCCGATGCGTCCATGCACATTGCAGACCGCAACATGGACAAGCAGCTGGCCGTGCCCAGCTTCATTGCGCCGGACTTTATGCTGCGCAAGAGTGACGAGGGTCTCAATGGGAAGGATGTCGCCAAGATCTGCAGCCAGGCGAACCTCGAGGGGAAACAGCTGTGGTACTTCACCGTTCCCTCCAACGTGCCGATATCTGTCGTCCAGAACCTGGAGATGCCCATGGACGTTGCCCAGAGGGGCGACAGCGTGTTCTCGCACAATGGCGAAGACTACGGCGCCCACTTCAGCAACCCGCCAACCAGGAGGACCTACCAGGTCTTGATTCCGTCCGCTGATGGTCCCTCGTACCAAACATGTAAGTGTATCACCCATCAGCAGCGGGGGAGAAGTCTTTGCTAACCCCTACAGCGCCCCGTCAGTTCGACCAAGTCGTGCAGTTCAAGCGCACTACACAACTTGGCCGTTCGTCAGCCGCGAGTGTGGACGGCCCAGCGCCTCCACCTCCAGCTCGTCCTCAGCCCGAGGGTCTTCGATCTCGGTTCACCCCGATTGGCGTCTACGACCCGGCGAGTTTGGACCGCACACAACAGATCAAGGATGGGAATGACGTTGAGATGACTGATGCGCCTGCCGCCACGGGCTTGAGCCAGAAGGAACAGGCGAAAGCCGACAAGGCTGCGGCCAAGGCTGCGCGAAAAGCCAAAAAGGCCGCTTCCGCCGCCTCCACCCCATCATTGAAGAGGAAGGCCACCGCATCTGAGCAGGATGCCGAGGAGGCCGCGACACAGCTTCTGGAAGAGACGCAGAAGGCCAGCAAGGTGGCCAAGAAACAGAAGAAGGCGCGTGTTGCCAGCCCACCACCGCAGGAGACGGCGGCCAGCGAGCTGCCCAAGCCCACAGAGACGGCCGCGCCAGCTCCCAAGGCCAAGGCGCCCAAGAAGTCGAAGAAGGCGTCTGCTGTGTCGGACACCACCAACGGCACCACGAACAACACCAGCACCACCACTGCTCCCAAGGTCAGCACGCCCGTGCCTCTTCCCCCTATCCCGTCCTCCTCGCAGGCTGCCCCCAGCGCGCCTGTTTCTGCGGCCGCCCCGGCGACACCAGCCGCGAAGAAGGCGAAGAATAGCAAGACGCCCAAGACGCAGGGCAGCAGCACGTCCGCCGCGCCCATAGCCGCCTCCAAGATGACACCGGTTCCGCTGCCCAGGACCTCTTCGAGCTAGGAGTCAGAAAGGTCCAGCACGGTCTGCGCCGAGGGTTCTTCCCCGCGCCAGCCATGTCCCGGCCGCATGTGGAGGAACAAGGACTCTGCTCGGACCCCTGCCGGTCGGTCCGTCAATGGCCACAAGCCCGGTAACCGCAATGGTTATCACAGCTAGGGCAATCAGTGATGAGGCATAGCCAAGCCTCGCGAAGCTCACGTGGAGCATTTCGATTATAATTGGTATCCTGGACACATTTGTTTCCTTAGTTGCTTTCTCTGCTTTTTTCATGCATGACCAGGGGTATCTATCTATCCATCTGCCCAAAGACGGATCGGCGTTCAGAGGGGGCCACATTTTGCGCGTGATTTCGTTTTTTTGAGGTGCTTTCTTTGGCCCGGCATTGCGCTTTCGTTGACGTTGGACAGTCAAGGCTTCTTTCCTCAGGATCGAACTATTTAGTGAAGAGCGAGGGAGGCGTCCTCGACGTACAGACGCTGTGGTACGTAGCAGCAATTCACACATTTCATCAGGACTCGGCACCCACGTGAGACTGTCCATTCTATATAGGTACAGTCTCGTGCACTCAGCTCCGCCCCTCCCGCAAGATGGGATACTCGTACCCCGTACTGGGCGGGAAGAAGCGAAACGTGACAAACGACACGGGACTCTCCGGCTCGAGGGTGACAAATGCGTACGCCGCATTCTTCTGACGCGTGCTCACGCGGAAGCCGCCCGGGGGCCGATGGACCAAGCGCTCGCCCGACGCGGAGGTGACGTGGGGCGTCCTCGTACAGCGCAGTGTCGCTGCTAGCAGCCAGCCATATCTAAAAGATGCCGGTCAGGACGAGTGAAAACGGTGAACACGTGCGGCGTCCAGCCGACAGGCGAAGGGTACAGCTGAGGAATGACGACAAGGCAATTCCATTCTCCTCGCTCTAGATCCTGTAGCCCCGTTTCCCGGTCTCCAGCACCCTGTGCACCTCAACCTCAAAGTGGCAGAACACGATATACATCTGGCGGAGTGCCGGGACTAAAGATCGGCATCGGGACTTGCGGTCAAGGTGTTCTGCAGAATCGGATGCCGAGCCGAGAGCCGCAGTGTCGGCGAACACATGGATGCTTCACGGACTGTACACGGCAAGGATCAAGACGTCGATCAGTGAATTGAATCTCTGGCGTGAGAGATCTTGTTGGTTTCACGTCTGTGCAGTGCGTGCAAAGCGCTATGGTTTGAGGGAGGGATATAGCGCTGTCGGGAGTGCTGAGACTCGGACTAAGCTTAAATCTAACTCTGTTCCGCGGAACAAGACAGAAGTCTAGACTAGAGCCCATAACTCCCCGCCTCGACTCCTTTCCTGTCATAATCCTGGACTCTCTGTGGGCCAAGTTGCCCAGTGCCGTCGGGGATGAGCATTACATGCTCAGTACATCTTGGACCCCTGAGCAGACACACAAGATCCAACGTGCTGTCCATGTTCCGTGAAGCCGGAGACCAGGAAGCGAATATCTCTCCTCCTGACCAATGGAATTCTTAGATTCTACTTATGCAGCTTACTCGGGTGCTGCCAAAAGAGTATCAGATCTCAATGTCCGTTGTTCAACTCCGTCATGTATGTCCAGTCCAATTGTGATAAACCCAACGGTCTTACACCGCCAGATTGACAGGGGCGCCTTGGCCATCGCCTTCAATCCTACATCAAGGCTCCATCATGCATGCAATAAGACGGCAAATGAATGCTGCATGGAAAAGTGCTCAGGATGTAATCCTTTAGCCCCCACTCAACTGACTGGGACTCACAGCATGCCAGTTCACGTTGAGAGATGCCCGGATAGCTCTATTTATCCGGATGGATTAGAAGTACTCTGTGCCAACGCTGCATGTCACATATTTCGGGCCATCTATAGAGAACATCATCACTCCATCCTGCAGTCTCGAGCCATGTCAACCAGCCTGGATCAAGCCTGCAAACCCGGCACTTTCTTTCCCTCCATCGGAGGCGCTGACATCCTCTCCTTGGAAGCGATCCCGGTCACGGGCTACAATGCCACCGTGACGGCTGGTTCCCGCTTCACAGCGCCCGACGTCGACCTCATCAACGCAGAGTTCTGCAACGTGACAGTCCAGTACGTCCACACCAACGAGAGCGACCACGTCATCAGCGTCGAAGCATGGCTACCCCCTCACCGTGATTGGAACCAGAGATTCCTGGCGGTAGGTGGCGGTGGCTGGAACGCTGGTCGATCCGACTTTGGACGTTTGGCCATGAGCGGAGCGATTGCCGACGGCTTTGCCACGATTGTCACGGATGCCGGGCTGGGAGAAGCCGCCGATCCAAGTGAATGGGCGCTCCTCCGCCCGGGCGAGGTCGACATGGTCGCCTTTCGAAATCAGGCATACCAGTCTCTCGAAGACGAGGTGGGAAACTTCACAACTCTCCTCACCCACAGGAAACCTGGCTCGTATGTCCATCAGGGGCTGACTTGTGCAGGCACTGTTTGGCAAAGCACTGGTGCAAGACTTCTATGGCACTGGCCCTTCTTTCTCCTACTTCAATGGCTGCTCCCAGGGCGGTCGACAAGGTCTCCTCCTCGCACAACGCTACCCTGATCTGTACGATGGCATCGCCGCGATCGCGCCGGCAATCCACTTTTCGGAGCTGCTACCGTACATGGCGTGGGGCCAGCAGCTGATGAATGAGATGAGGCAGTATCCGCACTCATGCGAGTTTGACGCCATCACAGCCGCGGCACTCTCTGCCTGCGGCGATCTCGACGGGGTCAGGGACGGCCTTCTCTCCAGGGTCGACGCGTGTCTCGCCACGTTTGATCCCCATTCCATGGTCAACACACATATACCCTGCGCACAACTCGAACAAGGTCAAGTGGACATCACCAAGGCGGCTGCTGGCTTGGTCGAGGAGGTTTGGCGGGGCATGCCGATCATGCGCGACAATCGGTCGAGCACATACCCTGGTGTCTCCCCCGGTGCCAACCTCACAGGATCCGATGCGGTTCCCGTGTTGCTCGGTACGGACTGCGCAAGCGGTACCTGCTTTGGCCGCCTGGGTCCTCTGGCGGAAGGGTACATCAAGTATTTCCTCGCCAAGGACCCCGAAGCCATCTTTGACACGAGCATGACCAGAGAGGAGTTTCTGGACACGATTGTATCACGCAGTCGCGAGCAATACGGGGCCCTTGTTGACGCAAGCGATCCCGATCTGACCCAATTTCACGCCAGTGGCGGTAAGATGGTCACATGGCACGGCCTGGTACGTTCAGTTCCATGCTGTATAGCACAAATCATATCACGCACAGCGCTGACAAGACTAGATGGATCCCCTTATCCCCCACCGCGCCACAGAGGACTACTACAACGCCGTCGCAGGGATCTCACCCGACGTGCAGGATTTCTACCGCTACTTTGAGGCCCCGGGTATCGAACACTGCACCGGTGGGCCGAGCCAGGTTCCCACGAAGCTCTTCAAGCAGCTCCAGGCTTGGGTTGAGGAGGGGGTCGCCCCTGACGCGAGTGACGTGCAGATCAAGGTTGGCTGTGCCACGCACAAGAGGATACTTTGTGCCTATCCCAAGGGGGCTGTGTATCAAGAGGATTGTGGAGATGTGAGTTCGGCGGCTTGCTGGACGTGTCAGTGAGCGTGGCCTGTCTCGGTGCTTGTGAGTAGTGGCCTGATATGTGAATCGTTCAGCCCCTGAAAATGGTTACATCATCTTCGTAAGCTAGATGATGTCTGTTAGCTGGCTTCAAACCGCAGGATAAGGAACCTTTTCTAGGAAATTAATATGTCATTCCCAGCGAAAGGGCGGACATCAAGCATTCTTTGTAGAGCGAGAGCGATTAATCCTCCCCGCCATCAGCGCCACTGCACTATCGACAAGTTCGCATCTGTAAAGCTCACTTTCGTTCTTGAGGGCTGCAAATGTCAAAGTCAGTGAGTCACAGTAGGATGATCATAAGGTGCGATCACTTCCATTCATGCCAGCCAGTGCCAGGGCAACCATTGAATTCGCTATGCGTGATGCGTCCCCTACTAAAGCCCATTCTTGCAGGTGCCAATGTCATCATGAGTCTCTCAAGCTATCTCTCCCAACGTCTCATTCCCCAGATATTGGCAGCCCATTCCTAGCCCCTGAAATGGACCTGCCAGTCATTGATGAGCCTCTCAGATGAACCACATTGTGGTCTTCATGAAGGTGCGGATGCCCTTCTCGTCCGGGGTGGCACCCTCAGGCACCTGGCCTCCAAGGGGCAGAAGGGGGGGCGCCTCGGCATTCTTGAGCGAGTCCCCTGTGCCACCAATGGTCTGGCCCTTGGCAATACGGTCCCGTGTGACCTCATGGCCCTTGCCATAGGCCCGGAATCCCTGGCTTGTGGCAACGTTCTCATGTGCTCGAGCCCGATCTGCCGCGAGGTGGGCATAGTAGACGGCTGGGTGCATAGAGACAGGAGTCGTGGAGCGAGCGTACGAGTAGCACTGGTGATAGATCATACGCTGGAGATCATTAGGGGGGCAATTCATCTCATCCTTGATCACATAGTAGTGAACAGGACGAGCCGTGCCTTGGATCGCCTTGTGAGAGTTCAGGTAGAAGTCCCATAGAGATGGATGGGTGACTTCACGCTCAACCAGGAGGCCAGGCTTCGAGTTGCCATTTTGATCACCGCCCTTGTTGCGCTGATCAGGTCCAGGGAAGAAGCGAATATGGTGGCGCTTGGTGGCCACGATGACCGTGAACTTTGGCAAAGGCTTCACGTTGCGTGAAACAAAGAAGTTTCGCATTGCTGCGACCTCCTGATCAAGAACGGCCGCAAACTGGTTCTCGGCCACACCGTCCCGGAAATACATGATATGATCCGGAACGCCGTTGCCATGAGACTGACGCCAGACACCACCCAGCGTGGCCATGAACTTGTCAATGTTCGGGGCCTTGATCATCTCCGTGCGGTAGCCGTTCGATTCAACGGCAGCCCCGTATCGGTTCGCGTCCGCGTCCATGTTCATGGTGAAAGCTGCAATTGAAGCAGTTTCGGACCCGGGTCCCGGATGGCTGATGTCGGCACCAATGATCATGGTTTTACGATTGGGGGGAAAATACGTAGGGCCTTTGCCAAACGGTGAAACTGTGCGAGACGTCGCACCGCCAAGCTTGGCGTTGACCTTCATCGCGACGTTGGAGACATATTGGTCGATCCCGCTCTCCTTCTTGAGATGATCAGCGACCATGCACTGCGACAAGAAGCCGAAACGGCAATCACTATTCTTCTTGATGCGCTCGTATGAAGGGTCGTTCTTGAAACCAACAATGATACACAATAGCTGCGTGTAGCCGCGAGCCTTGGTGATTTCGCCGTGAGCCCATTCAATCGACTTTGCCGTGTCGCGCGCGTTGCCCGGGATCTCCAGAATCATGGGTGGCGTAGGGGCGACCACGCCGTGCTTCTCCAAAATCTGCTTGAACTTTCGCCCAAAGGCATCGAGAGCCTGCTTGGGCACACAGTTGTTGAGGGCGATGAAGCCCCAATTCTTGAGAGGCACTGTGTTGGCCTTCCAGAATTTGATGTTGCCCTGGTCAAGGCGCCATCGACCACCGAATCGAGGCTCCTGCTTGCCGACCTTGAAGTCCACGGAAGGGGGGGCGAGGATGCGGGCCTGAACCTGAGAAAACTGCTGCTCAAATGTGGCACCGTAGTACTTCATCAGGCGGTCGTTGGGGAGGTCGAGCTCCTTGACGCCAAGTTCAATGTCAGCCTTGCGCTGCGGTGGCTTGGTAACCGCAATCTTGATCATGGACTCGGTCTGCTTCGGGGTGAGCTTCAAGTTGTAACGCTGCATCGGCTCGATGTAGCAAAGCTCCATAGGAAACTTGGCGTCTTTGGCAGTCTCCACGAGTGGCAAGTTGGAGTACTTTATTGTGTACCCATACCTGAGTCTGTAGTATTCGGCGATGCTAGTACTCTTTCCGTTGTAATCAAAGTTGACTGTTTTGGCTGTCGCGCCTTCGGGGCCTAGATTTCCCGACTTGTCAAAGCTAATGTCCATGAGGGTATAGACTTTGTCGTCCAAGCTAGCCGGGCGGTTGCGGCAGCGAACTTTGAACTTCAGCTTTCGAAGCTTGCGTAGCTGCTTCATGGCATCTGTCATCTCAATTCCTTGCGGGGTTTTCATTGGCTTCAAGGCTTGGGCCAGTGTTGTTGCTGGATTGAGACCCATGTATTTCTTCGGATCGTTTGCCGCCAGAAAGTAGCAAATCACCTGCTCGAGAGACTCTCCAGAAACCCAAAAGGCTGTGTTGGCAACATCACAGTTCAAGGCCAATCCCACACCGCCCTGGCCAAGGTTGTGGCTCAGGCGGATAGAAGCATAAAGTCCCTTGTGGACTTCTAGAAGCTTGCCATCCACAAGGGGGCGGGACTTTCTTCCAGTGTTGTAGAAATTCTTCTTGATGGACAGCAACTTCTCTGATGGGCCTTGACGCAAGAGATGGTCCACGAAGCTGAGAGCCTCAATAACCTTGGAACTGAAAGAGGTCTTCTTCTCCAGATAGGCTTGAAGAACCGACAGGTTGATCTCTGTGGTGACACGCAAAGCAACGTTGAAGACGGCGCCAGAGCGAGGAGTCTCACCAGCAGGACGCTCGTCTTCATCAAGGTCGACCTTGGCACGGATCTCACCGCGGTCGACTTTCCCAGGCGCCCACGCAAGCTTTTTTCCATCGAACAGCCAAAGCTCCGGCGTGTACGGAGCCAGGATCTGTTGAACGCTGCGGTGCGCCATGATCTTCTTGAAGGGAGTCTTTCGATCTTCCGGAGTAATGATCACCTAAGTTCAATGAGGACTAACACCAAGTCATGGAAATTTGGAGCACTTACATCGTATTGGTAGATTTTCTTTGAGAAATCAAAGGTCTTCATGCGGTACTGGTTGGAACCGACCATGTCTTGAACACCTTCGGTGTTATACTTCTGTCCACGCTCGGTGAACTTATCCGCGTTTCCAGAGATATAGGCCTCAGGGCCAAGCTCGATACGGGTGTTGGTCTTTTTGTCGGCTTGGAGCCGTCCAGGGTCGCTGCCCAGAGCAGGGGGGTAACCAGCTGGTGACTTCCCAGCCGACGGAGCAGGAGAGCCCTGGCGAGAGCTGGTGCCAGACGGCGCTGGTGAGCGGCCACGTTCTGACATGGCGGTATGCTTGAGGCCGATCTGGACTCGGAGTTGCTGGTAAATATGGTCAGTCCCTGTGGAGATAAAGAGTAAAAGGCTGCCGTTCACGGGGAAGTGAATGGTAGGCAGAAGATGGTCAATAGCGAAAGACCATAACAGCGTGGGCTCTGTGGGCAGCCAGCCAGTGCAGAGCTCATGGGTAAGGAATCATGCACGTACAGTAAGGTAGTGATAGTGAGCCACTGGTTAAAAATGGTGATTTGAGTGACTGAGATCAAACGGGTGAGCCGTGTTCAGGTGTTTGAAGTGTTGTAGGAGGCAAGAGGAGTTGTAGTCGGTGGTGATGAAGAATAGGAAGACGAGTCAAGGGAAGAGGGGGAGGGCTTTATACCTACCAGTAGGCAGACTGTAATGCCTGAGGCTTGTAGTGATATGCCAACAGGGTTGTGTGAAGCCTTTCAAGATGAGGAAGGAAGGCGAGCGGTGTGTTGGCGGTCACAAGTGTGAACAGGAAGGAACTCACGCTGGTGCGGCGATGAGAGGACTGAATGCGATTCTGAGGTGGAAGATAGAGCAAAGAGAAAAGAAAACAGAGCCTTGCGTGAATAGGCAAACGTCGTCCGATGTTTGTTCAGGGGGGCAGACGTCAGCGTGAATGCTGCGTGATCAGCCGACTCCTCACCGCTGCTAGAGGGCTACAGTCTCCAGTCCCCAGAACGCTGTACTGTAAGATTCATTTTGCACAGGTATTTCTTCACTGCGAAAAAACTGGAGAGCGTAATTCCGCCATTGTGCTGGGCTTTGATAAGGTGCCTGCGCGTGCTCATCGTTAGGGTACTAGAGACGCGGCTAACCGTAAGATGCGATGCCAAACACATACACGATGGACTCATTTCACTAAAGTACCCAGAGAAGTTCATCTGCCATGCGGAAAGGCTCGCAATGGCTTTCAATAAGCGAGTGTCATGCAAGTCGAGGCAACGAGGTCAAGGGTTCCACAACTGTATTATGCCTCTCTACTAAATAACTGTCTGCAAATGGATTACATGCATCCCTCGCCGGAACGCCCTGTGCAGCTTGTCGAAGTTTGCCTGGGGACTTCCATTGATTTCGTCCCCGTAATGTCAACGCCAGCAATGCAGTGAACACAAAGAGTGCGTGAAGCGGAACCAACGACCCCCTATCCTACATCACACGTCCAAACTATCCTTAGTACGGGTAGCCACCGTACTGAGGCGGCTGAGGCTGCCCATACCCTGTTGGGGGTGCAGGCCAGCCAGGAGGCAGAGCGCCAGGGGGCAGAGCACCTGCGTTGGGCGGGGGAGGGTAGGTCGCGCCAGCAGCCAGAGGCGAGTTCCTATAACCGCCAGAAGCAGACTGGACGCGGCCAAAAGGACTAAGTGGGCGGCTTGCGTATTCACCAGAAGTCTGACGACCATGGCCAGGCGTCTGCTGGCGTGCTTGAGGACCCATCTTAGAGATCCACTCGGATACGGGGGGCAGTGGTGTCTCTCTGAGTATGCTCGTCAATCCCGCCGCGTTCAAAGGCGCGCCATCATAGGTGTGAGCCGGCGGCAGGATGGACAGGATGAATGTAATGTCCCTGTGCAGAGCCGAAGCCTGATTGCGACGCTGCTGGTCCAGACGACGCCCTGCGGCTCCCTTGAGCGGCGACACGCCCCTAGCGAGTCGCTTGGGTGGATTGAGCTCCTCGTCATCGGGCCCAAGCGGCCTTTTGGGCGAGGGCGCAACTTGGACGTAGTGTGGCCTCGGGCTTTCGTACGCCGCCGGCTGCGGGCTGGATCGCATAGACCCGGGTTGCTCAATCGTCGGCAACAGCTGTTTGGGTCGCATCTGGGCAGATTTGGAGATGATCACAGGGGCCGCCACGGGATCAAACTTGTCGGAAGAGTAGCGGGCCGTAAAGTAGCTCAACCGGGGATCGTCGGGGAAAAGCTCCGCAATGCGATCCTCCAACTTGGAGATCTGCGAGAGCTCGCCAAACTGCGATTCATACTTGTGAAAGTAGGCGTACAGCGGCTTCGCCTTGTGGAGGGTCTCGGGTTTGCTAACCAGGCGGTTGACGCATGTTTCGAAAACGACGCGAGCATCTGTGGTTGTTTGTTAGCAACACCCACAAGATCAACTCGGCAGACTTACTCGTAGTATCGTCCTTGCTGTGGAGGAACTTCAGGTACTCTATCATGAAGACCTCGTCATTCGGGAAGAGACGAGCACCGCGCTCAAAGATCTTAGCGCCCACCGGGTCCTTGTATACGACGGACTCCAGCAGTGCTACCGCAACATATACATCGCTTGTGAGCCGACCCTTGTGACGAGCATCGGTGAACACTTTGCGAAGGCCCCCTTCTGTCTGGTTGCCCTTGCCTTGGATCCGACGCATGGCACGTGCCATGGCGATCCACACATAGGAGATGGTGCGCGACAGCAGCTGTGTCTCGGCAGCATAGCCTTTCTGGATGGCCTCAATGCGGAGCTCCGTAGGCGACTTGCGAGGCAGGCCACCCTCTTCCTCGTCGTCGTATTGGTTTTCAGCAGCATCCTCCGACTTTTCCTGGGCTGCTTGCTGCTTGAGCGTAGATACCTCGAGCTTCTCACGTTCCTTGACCTTGTCACCCAACGCGTACAGCGTCCCGAGGACGTCGTCAAGCGGTCTCCGCACAGTTTTGGCAAACTCGACAGTGTCGCCCTCCTTGACGGGATAATTGGCCTCAATGTGGTCGGCATGCTTGAACGCCAGGAGCACACTCTCTGGGTTGGCGGCGATGCCCTGCACAAGCATTTCGGTGGCTGTCTCCTTGTCGTCTTCGCGCACATCATTCTTGAGACACCAGTCGGCTGCATCCAGCCAGATCTCAGGGCAGAAGCGAAGAGCCATCAGGGCCTGTCTGTAACAGTACATGACGCGCTGCTTGAACACCTTGGGCTCGTCGGTGGCAAGCACCAAATGGTCGTCCTTCTCCCAAGCGATCCATTTCTTCCAAATCTCGACTTGTTCCTTGTATTCGACATCACCATCAAAGCCAGGCGCAGGCGGGAGGCGAGGCAATTTGGTTCGTCGGAGGTTGCGCGTGATATTGTCGAGGGCGATGTTGGCGCTCTTGGCCGACATGTAGCCAGGTGAGCGCTCTTGAATGAATTTGCGACCTGTCATCTTGTTGAGACTCATTTCGAACTGATCGTATTCTCTCCACAGCTCGTTCACTTTTGACGTGGGCACGTTGATGGCGCGGTGATAGGCCTTGCGAAGCTGGTCCATCTTTTGCTGATCCTGCCACCCCGTGCCGCCAACCTGACCGGGGCCAGTCTTGAGAAATTGGATATAGTCCGACCAAATGACCCCAGAGTCCTTGTCGACACCAACGCGCTCAATGGTGAACTCGTAAGACTGTGTGATCGTGCGACGGGCCTGGCCTGATGCGTCGTTGCTCAAATCATTGATGCGGCGGATGTAGTCCAGGTAGACAGTCCATAACTTGACGCTGGGGACGAGCCCGAGGCAGCGTTCAAACAGGTGCTCGACAGCGCGGAAATTATCCATGCGAAGTTCCAGTTCGATCCATTCAACCCAGACATCAGCCTAAGGCGGGTCAGTACGAGACGTTGTACATAAGCAAAAGAGGTTCCTTACAGCCTGTGGAAAGACGTTCACGCAGCGGTCATATGCGGCACGCAGAGCTTCATAGTTCTCGCGTCGCGTGTACTCTGCCATGAGCTCTAGCCAGGCGTCCGTGTCGCCTCGGGGATCCTCATTGACACGCGCCTCGAGCAGTTGCACAGGATCTATGCCGGGGATATGCGGCGGCGGTGGCGGCGCTTGTGCTGCTACTGCGTCAGTTGTACTTGGGACGGCCGAAGCACTTCGCGCTGCTTCAGCTGGCTCTCCAGCTTTTTCCTCCGTCGCGGGAGGGATGGGGGCTTGCTGTTGCTGCTCCTGCGCCTGGCCCTGCTCCTGTTCCTGCGCCTGGTCGTCCTTCTTCTCCTCCGCTTCGTCTTCTTCCTCGTCCTCGTCGTCTGATGCCTCCACTATGAAACCGCCGGTCATCTTGGGCTTGCTGGGTGCAGGAGCTGGTTCAGGCACTGCAAAGGCAGCTTGTTCTGGAACTTGATTGGAAGGGTCAAAGGACACAGATTCTGGATCATAGTCTCCTCCGTCATCTGAGCCATCGTCGTCTGCATCACCAGGGGCATGTGGATCTTGCGCAGTATCTTCAATATTCTGCTCGCTATGCTGAGTAGGATCGCCATTTGCGCCCTCGAAACCCTCTTCACCCCATGAAGCATCTTCCGAAGCCATTCTCGCGATACTCAAATGTATGCTGCGATACAAGCGGCTGCGCCAGAGCGCGATGCCTTGCGAGCTCTGAGTTGGCGTCGCAAAATTCGCACGTCGCGGTCGGTGATCACTACGAGGGTATGTCGCGGAGCTGAGGCGCTCGTGCCGGTACTTCGAGATGGCTCAAAAGGCGAGCGGCTTCAATTCGAGGTTTGTGATGAGCAGGGTGAAAAATGACGTGGCAAAAGGTAGATTGGAGTCTTGGAGCTTGGAACATTGGTTCATTGTCGGCCTCTGGCTCGCGGACCTAGGAGGCTGGGCTAAATGGCAGAATTGCAAGATGGGATTAGCGCCATCCTGAGCGGTGTGGATCTTTGCTATGGGTGTGCACGGACCCGGGACGCTCAAGGCTCCCCTGCAACTTGTCGCGTCAAGCAGGTGCAACTACTCAACGCGCTCTAGGTCCCTTCAGGCGCGTCCCACCATCAGCTCAGTTCAAGCTCATGTTCCGGCCAGCTTTCGATTTTGCGGCAAGCTTATGTTGATAAGTTCCGTCTCTCAGGTCCCCAATTTCTTCTTCAACCCTGCATCATATTCTCAAGCCAACATTTGTTTGCCCGTCGTTGTGCGCAAAACAAACCGTGCGAGTCAACCAACCGAACACTCGAAGCCTGCCCCTCTTCATCCATTGTTGAGGCCGACCTTCTGGTTCCACGCCAACAGCCTTCTCTGCGACGTAGGCCTGCAACGACTTCAATCACGCTTTTAGCGAACCTCTCCTCTTCATCCCACGATTCCCCTCACATCGCCAACATGTCCGTCGTCGGTCTTTTGGGTGTCAACATCCTGAACAACCCCGCCAAGTTCACGGACAAGTACGAATTCGAGATCACGTTTGAGTGCCACGAGCAGCTCGAGAAAGGTAAGGCAGCCTGCAACCCGCTGTGAGGCCTTGTTTTGACTGTTGTAGATCTCGAATGGAAGTTGACCTACGTCGGGTCTGCTACTTCGTAAGTTGAGCTACGCACAATCTACACCGCTCTTCTCTAACTGTCGTGCAGTGACCAGTACGACCAAGAACTCGACTCTCTTCTCGTCGGTCCCATCCCTGTCGGCGTCAACAAGTTCATTTTTGAGGCCGACGCGCCCAACACGTCTCGTATCCCCGAGACTGACATTTTGGGCGTTACTGTGGTCCTTTTGACCTGTGCCTACGATGGTCGTGAATTCATCCGTGTCGGCTACTATGTCAACAACGAGTACGACTCCCAGGAGCTGATCGATGAGCCCCCTGCCAAGCCTCTCGTCGATCGCGTCAGGCGCAACGTTCTGGCCGAGAAACCTCGTGTAACCCGCTTCGCCATCAAGTGGTGAGTACCGCACCTTGTGCTTGCGAAATGAAGACTAACAGGCAATCAAGGGACTCCGAGGCATCTGCGCCCGCCGAATTCCCTCCTGAGCAGCCCGAGGCCGATCTCGTCGCCGACGGTGATCAGTACGGCGCTGAGGAAGCCGAGGAGGAGGCTGCTGAGGAGGCCGCTGAGGCCGACATGGACAAGGAGAAGGCCCAGCCTAGTGAGGACTCTGAGATGGGAGGCGTCGAGACGGAGCAGAACGCCAACGAGGACTCCTCCGATGAGGGCAGTGTGGACCTGGAAGACGAGAGTGAGGATGACATTGAGGAGGAAGACGAAGCCGATGGCGCTGCTGGCGCTGCTGGCCATGCTGGTGACGACGCCATGGAGGTCGACGCCACCGACAGCAAGCCTGCTGACAGCACCGCAGGCCCCAAGCCTGTCAGCGTGGCTTCCTAGTTGCCTACTCATGCAAATACCGAAGACGAATTCGTTGAAGCCGGTCCACTGTTAGTGGCCGTAGATCAGTTTATGTTGTACGGTGTTGGGTCATAGATTATGAGGGTTACGACGCGATGACGGATGACAGGGAGGGCCTATGGGAAGCTATCACATGGTTGGCCCCTTAGGATTTGAGAAAGGAATATTCAAAGCCTCGTCATGTTGTGTATCATCCGCTGCTAGCCGTTCATTTCCTCGATTGCGCGCAAGTGTGACAGCGCTTGGTCAGTACGCCCTGCTCTCGAGGCCTGCCAAAGGAGGGATGGGTATTGGCTCACATTCATTCTTGGAGTTCTGGATTCACGGCCTCTTCTACAACAGTCATGGGAGCCCAGGTGGGGTTTCCCGCATGCGAACCACAATGGGCGGCCACGACACCATTTCCCAATCCGACCGCGAGTCTGCGACGCCCAGCTTTGGTCTGTAGAGCGTGCTCAGCCGCAGCCGCAGAGCTGATCCCAACTCCATCGGTGGTCGCCGACGCTGCCTGGCAAGTAGAGTGAGGCGGCTTACGATGGTTGAAAAGGCAGAACATGGGCTGCCTCTGCGCTCCGTGATTCTTCATTTTGTTGCTCATGTCCAGTCTTTGATACTACCTTTACCAGTGCGCGGACAATGAGCTATGGCAGCCCAGCAGGTCAACAACCTCGACAATCTTGTGAGGGCGGTTGAACGGCAGCACGAGCAGTACATCCAAGGTCTCCGTGCCCTTCACGACAACGTGGGCAGTCGCAGGCGAGAGCGCTCAGACACGCAGCACACCGTCAGCGAGGCCTTTTTGTCTCCTGCCAGAGCGCCGACTGGTCCCGTTTTCAGCGATGCTTCGAGCCACCAGGCCATCACGAGGCCAGCAGCGCGGCGGTCGACGCTAGATGCGTCTGAGCGACCTTTGCTAGGACACTTATCCTCCCCGTCGCCTAAGCTCTTCCCAAGTACGTCCCGACTGAGCGATGGGACTTTTCCAGGCCATGACGAGGACCTCAACTTCATCCGTCTCCTGGACAGCACGCCCAACCTTCAGCCCAACAAGCCTACTTCTATCCCGCCTCCCGATGAGACACCCAGAACCACCAAAGCCCTAGCGCCCCTCGCCTTTGCGGATGACATGCTATTGAAACACCTACGCGACTCTGAGTTCTGGGGCGAGACACAACGTTTGCTGGAGGACGTGCTGAAGCGGAGGGAAGAAATTGACACTGCCCAGCCCTTTAGGGACTTCGCGGCGTTTGAGCGAGAAGGCTATCTCAGTGCCACGTTTGAGGTCTACGATGTCGATACCGACGCCAAGGCGACGAAGATAAGCACGGATGTAGATGTTCAGGGCGTCGTCAAGTACGCTGGTGACGGGCCATTCGACATGCAGGATGAGATTGTCGATGCGCCCATGGTGTGGGAATGCATCAAAGACGTGAACCACAAGGGAGACTGTGTAGGCAGGATCACGTATGTTCTCGTTCCCTCCATTCATGAAAGTGTGGCACTCACTGACTGGTAAGAATCGTCCAGGAACCCACGCCGCTGATCATGGCTGCTCTTCACCTCACCATGTCACCTCACTTTGATATGTCCGAGCTCATCCATCACTTTCTCTCTGATGTTCCTCACAGAGGCCGGACGCATGCTTGTCTCCATCGCGCCTTTGAGAAGGATCCTTATCCTCTGACGGCCCCTGTGCCTCAGCCAGCCATCACCACGGCCCGTCTGCGTCAGCGTTCTTTTTTCTTCGCGTTCAAGTACTACACTGTTGTCGGTGACGGTCTTGAGCCAGCACCTTGGCAGCGGTTCGACAAGCGCCCGTCGGACAAACGCACCGGCGATCATGTTGATATTGCCGAGTGCGGTTCCATCCTTGCCCTGTCCCTAGAGGGCGAGCCAACGAAGCCTCTGCGTATCCGCCCTAGAAGGGAGCGTACCAAGGAGGGTTTTCTGTTTGACACGTTCGGGGCATGGCATCTTCTGAGTATTCAAAGCTTTCCCGATGACGAGCACACCGTCCGTGGCGAAGAATTCCAGGAGAAAAGCTTCTACAATGGTCCTTATGCGTTCCTGGACCTGCTGGTCGCAGAATTCCGTGATGCCGGAAAGAGGAACCAGATCCTTCATGAGAGAATCACCAAGCTCATCACGCCTCCTGTACGTGCCGCTTGTTCAGGAGGTTGTTGTGTGCTAACAGTCGCAGACCGATTTCATGTTCGACCGCCGCTTGCGAGATAAACTTCTCTTTGAAGACAAGCACTTTACCTACATTCGACGATACTTTTGGGCCTACAATACTCTCGCAGTCATCAATGCTGGGCTGAAAGCAATGATCGCATCCTACTTTGATTCCTTTACTGATGAATTTTGGGCCGGAACCCATCCTTTGCTGTGGCCCATTCCCTCGTCGTTGACGCCAGAGGCCGCCGATGCCTATCGAGACAAGATGGGCTTGCTGAGAAAGGAACTCGAGAAAGTCGTCAGTGATCTTGGCGAAGTGCTCAACCGGAACGAGCGCACACGCAAGGAAATCGAGAACTTAAGAGACCAGCTGTTCAGCGGTAGCTCCATCAAGGAGAGCAGGCGAGCCATTGATCAGGGCGACAACATTCGGATCTTGACTATGATCAGCATGATCTTCCTCCCACTCACGTTCGTCACGGTAAGTCGACACAAAGTCTCCCTCTCGTATATTGTTGCATGTGCTGACTGCCGGCAGTCCGTCTTTGGGATGACTGACTTTGACATACCCGCCAATGACTGGCGTTTCGCGCTCGTAATGCTTCTCGTATGCGTTCCATTCACCATCCTCATCCTGCTTTTACAGACACGCACCTTCACTGTGGTCCTACGCAAGATCGCGACTCTGTCTAAGAAAGTCGCGGCCTTGCCGGTTTTGTTGTACGCCAGGATGAGGGAACCCAAGGAGGCTGTCCAGGACAACTGGTCCACGGCGCCGGTGGCGGTCAAGCCTACGATGGGCAGGAAGCGCAGGTTGATGGCGTTGGAGGTGGAAAGCAAGGAGAAGGGATTGTGGCCCTGGAACGGTTGGTTTGCTGGCAGAGAGGACGATGCAGTCAAACCATGAAGAGACTGTGTGTGATGCCTGGCGATTCGTGGCAGCGACATGTGCGCCATATCGCATGTGATCTAATTCGGTTCTCTCTGCAGTCCGTTCAATGGAGGGTTCATGTCTGCTTACCACCGTGCACCGGCATTTTCATAGGTCTACGGACCGTCTACCACCGTACGTGTAGTCGTGTACGTAGTATGGTACAATACACATGGTGGTTTGACGTGGTACGAAGTTGAGCCCTTTCAACGAGGGCCAGTCCTCCCATCACGCGGCCCGACATGGCGCGACATTGGCGTACCTGCATGGTAACTGGTGCTGTGGTGCGACTGACTTTTCCGGAATGGGGTGCTGGAAGCATGCCATGATATCGCTGCCAGACACCTCGCCATGTGCTACGATGATTGGGTGCAGGACGCCACGCCTGTGACAGCCTCCATGTCCTTCAAGCTTTGACGCCCCTGATAAGCTCCACGGCCGAGATTGGAGTTAGATTAGAGGATATTCATGATCCCGTGATGCAAGACGCCATCCATCAGGTGAATACCCCCAGAAGGAGGAGACAAAGCCGCGCAAGCATTGCCTCGTGATCCCGGGCATCTGTCTGCGTCATCTACATGGTATCAAACATCATTGTCGAAGGACCAAGACCCCAACCAGTCCTGTGACCAGTCCAGTGACCAGTCCAGTGAACCCAGGGTAGCCTGGATCGCGCAGCCAAGCGCTAAGCGAACCCCTCTTATCGCCTGTGTCATAGCGGCATTCGCGCCCTCCTGCCGCCCCGCAACGTCACCGATTTACCCAAATCGACCACCGAAATCTTGGAATCCGGTCGCCCTTGACTTTCCCTACAGCCAAACTCTGAGCCTCTTACCATCCTCTAAGCCTTGATCAGCTTGACTGTTCCGGTCTTTCTATCTCTGTGCTCCTACAAAGTACATCATATCCAACCTCCCCGCCGGATCTCGCGAGCGTACGCATCGATCATGGCGTCGTCAGCAGCAACTTCCGAAGCAGCGCCGCCGACAGTCGAGACGTCTACTGTCACCGATGAACAGCAGAGCGATGGCTCCAAGTTGAGAACGTTTTTGGGTATCTTAAAAAGGTGAGTGCATGATGCACAGGGCCTTCCTCGGGATGGAAAAGATCACAACGCGCGTTGCGCATGACTTGCGGTCTGCAATGGAAATCGCGATATCGGAGGGCGCATACCCTGCAGGCTCTGTACAAGGCTAACATGCTTCTTCGCATCGCAGATTCATCGGCGTCTCTGACCTCGCTGCCGTTCGATTCTCTCTGCCTTCGCAGCTGCTCGAGCCGACGCCGAATCTCGAGTACTGGAATTACATCGACGCTCCCAACGCCTTCGCTGGCATCGGCACCTCGGACGAGCCGCTTGACCGCATGCTCGAAGTCGTCCGCTTCTGGCTCACAAAGGATCTCAAGTACATAAAGGGCAAGCCTTGCAAGCCATACAACTCGGTACTTGGCGAGTTCTTCCGTGTAAGCAGGCCCGGGCTCAAGGCAATGCGGCACCGCTGACAAAGTACAGTGCAACTGGGAAACCGAAGACAATGCGCCCAGGATCAACACCGCCGCATTTGGCGAGGCCAGTGCAAAAGGTGGACTCTCCGCCCTCAAGTCATCCTCAAAGAGTGACAAGAATGCCTCTGCCGCTTCCCTCACTGTGCCTCAGCACGGCGCGGCCACGCCAGACACGAAGCCCCTGCGCATCTCCTACCTTACGGAGCAGACGTCGCACCACCCGCCCGTGAGCGCTTTTCACGTCAGCTGCCCCGAAAAGGGCATCAGTGCCCGTGGCTTTGACCAGATCACGGCCAAATTCACTGGTACCTCCGTTAGGGTGCTCCCTGGCGAGCACAACATGGGCATCTTCATCACACTCGAGAAGCGCGGTGGCGAGGAATACCAGCTCACCCACCCGCCGGCGCACCTGGGTGGTCTGCTGCGCGGCAGTCTGAGTGTGTCTGTCAGCGAGATGGCGTACATCAAGTGCCCACAGACAAAGATCAAGTGCATCCTGCACTACTACGACGAGGGCTGGACCCGCTCCGTGAACAAAATCGATGGTGTCATCTTCAAGTACGACCCAGAGAATGACGACAAGCATAGGGTGCAGGATGTTCCGGACGAGGATGTTTTGGCTCGTCTGAACGGTCCCTGGAGGGAACGCGTTCACTTCTCTCTCGGGCCCAAGCCATTCGTAAGTGAAACTCCAGCTGCGTGTAAAGCCAAGGCTAACGCGAGAAGAAAAATGTCGCCCCCGAGGACCAGCACACTATCATTGATGTTGCGCCTCTCAACGTCGCCCCCAAGATCCTTCCTCCCGATGAGCAGCAAGCTCCCAACGAGTCTCTCCACTTCTGGTCCGGTGTCACCAACGCTATCCACAACAAGCAATTCTCCCAGGCCACAAACATCAAGCTCGAGCTTGAGGAGGCCCAGCGCGAGAAGGCTCGCGAGCGTGAGCGCACGGGTGCCACCTTCCAGCCAGTTTTCTTTGACCATGCCACTGGCAACGGCGGCCGGCCCGATCTCACAGACAAGGGCCGCGAGGTGCTTGAGCGGGCACAAAGGGGCGAGTGGAGTCTCGAAGGTGTCATTTGAGCGGAGGATTATCTGAAGTGTTTGCTGCGAGCGAGAATAATCTGAGACGACTTTTGCATAGACTACGGAGGGGGGACGAGCTTTGCTGATTAGGTACACACATATAGGTATATCGCCTGGTTGGAATTCGCGACAGCGGCGTTGTGGGCGTTTCGAGGACTGGGTTTGCATACGGCACGGTGACTACTGTGAGAGCGCACACGCGCGAGCTACTGTTATGATGAGTGCGCTGGCTTTTGGTGAACGTGGATTGGTGATTGATGAATGGATTCAGACGTTATTTGTTACAGTATTTGATTTTACATATTATGGTATCGCCTTTCCCAGCCGTATAGTACAAGAGCGGAAATTATTCGTTACAGAGTCATCGTCATTCGCCCCCGTAGCTTTACGCATCGACAAAGTTCTTGATGTTGTTCAACCACCGGACGTACTCCTTCTGCTCCTTGACGTCGACATAGTCGGGCACAAAGACGGCCAGCGCCTGGGTGATGCCCCTCTCCTCGAGGTATCGCTCCATTAGCACCTGCAGGTCATCATCGAGGGTGCCAAAGGGAGGGCCGGGGTAGAGCTCGGCGCGCTTGTGTGTCGCCTCCGGGCCCTCGGCCTTGGCCACCGAGACATCGTCCCAGTAGTGCAGGTTCTCGACCTGGATGTTGCCGTTGGCGGCGGAGGCGTCAATGGTCAGGGCGCCACCCGCCTTGCCGGGCTTCTCGACCAGGATGGAGAGGCTGATGGGGGTCGGGGGCTCGTCGAACTCGTCCTCCTCGCCCTCAATATCCTCCTCTGCGGGAGCAGAGCGAGCGCCACCAGTAGACTGGACGTGCGACTGCTTGTTGGAGTTCTGCATGTTCGTCTCGTCATCAAAGGCCTCTTCGTCCTCGAGGGCGGGATCCTGGCCGTAGGGGTCGTAGCTAGTAATGTCGGCAATGGAGAAGCTGACGGTGATTCTGTAGGAGTCAGCATAGCTCGAAACAGCACTAGACATCACTAGACATCAAAGGACAAAAAATCTTACTTCTCATCGCCAAAGCTGCGGACGAGCTTGACAACTTCCTGTCCGGGAGAGTCAACCAGCTCAAAGGCCGTGTTGGCCAGAAAGTCCTTGACGCTGGCGGGATCCTGCTCATTTGCCTTCATCTCCTCCTCGACCTGGATCTCCGAGTCCAGCTTGGCAGAGAGCTCCTCGTCGGTCTCGCCCTTCTTCTGAGCCCAGCGGCCGATGGATGTGGAGAAGTTGGCGGCCACGGGGCGCGCCATGTAGGACGTAGTCTGCTTGTAGAGGAGCGCGCTGGGACGGGCGGCCATGGCGGAGGAGGCCGCCGTCATGCGGCCGATAGCCCGGGGCGCAGAGCGCGCGACAGTACGGAGAGAGAGCATGATGGCGAGTTGTGTGACTGAAGAAAAGCTTGGATGGGAAAAGGATGAAGAAGGGTGATGTTGAAATTTGCACAAGGGGATGACGGATGGAGCTCTGTCGACGCAGCTTTCTCGAAAATTTGGGGCGGTTGCAGAATGGGGCCAATCGCGACGAGGGGTCCCGGATGGGCAGACAACGCGGGACCACGTGACCTGAGTAAGCATCACGTTCACGTTTCTGATCAGCGATTCGAATAATGAAGTAATTGAATTAATGGCATATTGCGTTGGAAGTATCTGATCAAATAGATTCTGGAAAATCGCCCGCGGGTCCTGCTTTATTCTGGGGGGGGGGGGGGGGGGGGGGGAGGTTTAAAACGCAAAATTGGACCAAACATATAATATTGTGGCCAAGAGGATTACAACGTTAAACAGAGATGTAAATATACATCGCC